>NC_027756.1:2450815-2468346 GCF_000695525.1 Brassica oleracea var. oleracea
TATTTCCCCTTCCCTTTTTTTTTTTTTTTTTTGATAACCCGAGTATCCTGGCCCCACCGAGGTGGTTCAGAGTAGAGACCGAAGTGAGCATGGACGCTGCCAGGACGTCACCATGTGGCTCACCGGTCTTCGGTCTCGGGTGCTGCAGTCCACATGTAAATTCCGCAGTGGTCAAGGCTCGAACCCAGGGACGGACGCTCCAGCTGGAGCTCCTATACCACCAAGCAACTTGCATGGTTCACGTTTATCATATGTCACGTTCCCTTTCATCCAATTGCATCCTGCCTACATTTCAGGAATGTATTATGTATGCATATGAAATGTCTTTTGTATTTTGTTAAATGAATCTTGATTACGTTTAGTTTGGTTTGTAAATGTGACCTGACGGGTTGCTTTGGCGACGAGTTGGGTAGGTTCTTCTTTCTTATAAAGTATAAATCATACTATTAAATTTAAACGAATAAAGTGTATGTTATGTAACTTATGTTTCGATATTAGAATTCATGTTCACTACGTCATATAATATACGTTCGGTCGTTTCTCTATCACTAATTCTCAATTTAAAGATCTGATAGAGAAACGACTTTTGTTATTAATAAATGTGAGTCTACAAAAGCAACTTGACAACTATACGATCAAAACAAAAGTGTCATTTAATTTGTAACCCAAAAAAACCTTCATCCAACTTATGAAAGAAAATATTAGAATCGGAAAGATGTTTTTTTTTTAAGTTACATGCAGCTTTAGAGATCCAGCGGCAACGTAAATTCATTGTACTTCACTGCTCTTTATAAAAATTGCTTTTATATTTTTTTTTCATTCTGAAGTTATTCTTTATTTACTTTTCTAGAAACTGGACGAGGAAAAAAGGAAGAGATGGAGGAAACTGACTGCATGTGATGGGTATTGTATGATTGAAAAGTGTTTTACGCACTTGGTCTCACATTTCAAGGCGCCGCGAATTTTCTTGCTCCATGATTTAAAGTAATAAGCTTTATAAGATTCTCTCTCACTTATTGCCAGACTTTGATCCTCACTCTACATAGTTTTCTAGATATTTTAGATTTTACACATTATACTTAGTCTTGTGGTTTATCAATATTAGTTTAAAGTGTGAATCCGTATTCAAACCTCACACTCAATAGAATGTTTAGACTGATACTACTATGTTTACGCATCTGTGTTTTTCTTAGATTTAAAAACCATGTACATACTTCATAGTGACAGAAAATATTGAATATGTATTTTGATTGCGGATTAAGAGTCAAAGTCACGGTTCTAATCTCAATGTTGGGGTCAACGGGAATATGGCCCAAAGGCCAATAACCTCTTCTTATGAATTAGTAAACAGACAACTGAGATTGCTAAATACACATGCTATTAAAGCACTGATTAATGAACAGAGGCTAACAAAAACGATTCCAATTCATCAATTAAGATAACACTAATCTGATAGCTCAACTTTTTCAAGACATTGAGTTTCTTCTAATCACATATACGTATTACAAAATGCTTTTCAACAAGCCATCACAAGTGTGTTTTATATAAGCAATAAACTTCAAATTTAACAACTCAAGATTGATTAAACTCGGAGGATGAAGAACTCAACTAGTAGTTTGATGATACCTTAACAATCTTCTCATAAGCAAAACACAAGTTCAATAAAAACAACTAAGAAGAGAAAACCAAACTGAATAAAATATCTTGATATCTCACATCAACATTTGTGAAAAAGAAGACAAACTTTTGTGTGAAATCTCTCATCCTCTCACTTTTTCCTGAAAGAGCAACCCTCCGTAAGCCTAGCTTTACCACCGGTGGGCTGGCACAGAACCGTCTGACAGTTACCACACACTACAACTGTTTGAGAGTGACTGAACACAGTGGTTCTGCAATTAACACCACCACCAAACAACATAGAGGTTACTAAAGTGTAATCTATTCACATCACTACTGATTATTATTACAAACCCAATCTCTAGTAAATAAAACAGACATTTTATAAAACTACTCTACATTAAATTTATCTAAATCAATTCTTCAGACAACTTACATGTTGAAGCATCCCTGGCACTTGACGTCCTGCAAACACAACACACAAACATTAGACTTTAATTTGCATCGAATCTAATTTTAACTTACGGATGGGATAAAAAAAAAGGTACCATGAAGAAGGAGTTGGGAGATTGAACGAGACGCTTGAGCTTGTGCTTTCTCTTCTCGAGCTCAGCGGGAGGATTCAGCAGATCGATGTCGTTTTGGAGAACCTAAGAGCCACACATCCAAAAAAAAAGATTCAAACAAAGCCATCAAGAGAAAAAAATAAGAAAAACAAAACAATGAAAACTCCACCATGATTGTTTTGTTTGAGGGAATGCAGCAACGAAGACGAATTGGTGAAACCCTAGAGGGAGGATGCAACTGCCTAATTCACTCTCCAAATGCGGCTGGAGATTTTTTCTACGGACATTATATATGGATGACAAAAATTTGGGCCCAATTGACCCAGCCCATTTATACATTTGAGTGGATTTTCTCTTATGATTTATTAATTTCCTCCCCTCTTTGATTTATTCAGGATTCTTGACATTATTATTGGAGGTTCTTAGGGTGAAGTTGAATAATATAAGAACTGTTTCTTAATTTTTAACTAAGAAAAACTAAGAACTGTTTCTTAAAACTTTTATTTAAGAGTCGATTTTTAGTTTTTCTTAGTTAAAATTAAGAGACGATTCTTATATTACGGTAAGAACCTCGTCCTTACAACCTCCGGATAAACATGACTTTAGCGTGGGTTGAGCCCCCTTGTAAACATGCCAAGCAAACAAAACTAAAAATAAGTAATCAGTTAATGATTCCAATAAACTCTCACGACAAACTAAAACAAAATTAAGACAGTCTTACCACGTCCAGATTTGGTTTGTAGTAGTAGTAGTAAACAATATTCTAAAATATACAAAACGATTTAACAAGTATTGTAAGACATGTTCTGTCCTGATTTGGTTTATAGTAGTAAACAATATTCTTATAATGTTTTGAAGATTTAAATGAGCGACTGAAATTGTATACAAGTAGAAACACTTCAACTGAGACTACATTATAGAATGTTCTCCGCCTCATTTCCAGATCTTGAATCACATAAACACTTACCGGAATGTTGAAGAAGATTGAATAGAACAAAATGTAAACTGGCTAAACAAAGCCTCCCTTGCACGACGACGACGGAGCAACCATTACAATGTTGCCAATTAATTGTCTCCGTTTGCCAAGAAATATACAAGCTTTATCAAAATCCATGCAGTGAAATCACACAAAACCCAATTAACGGATTGATGGAGACAAACCCCAGGACCGAAACAAATCTACAGGCACATAAATAACCTTTTATTTTTATTTAGTTTTTATATTTTTGTAAATCATACGATAACATTATCAATCTAGTAAGTCAAATACGCACAAAATTAATTACATCAATATGTTTAAGTGTTATCATTAAAACTTAATAAATATTATGCTAATATTACTTTAAGTAAAAGGTAATACTGAAAAGTTAGAGAAGTCTGAAATTTGTAATATTAAAAGTTATGTTATGTTAATATGTAATTTAGTATTAAAAATTAATTAATATGTTGATATGTGATTTAATATATTAAAATATTAATGAAATATCCCTTAAATCTCTTCAATAATAGAGAAGCAATTTAAACATAGTTTTACAATTATCCCCTATATATTAATTGAGGAACATTTGAAAAGATGTAACCTCAATTTTGTAATAATTAAAAAGACATCTTGCTTATGTGTCAATCAATTAGGTAGTTAATTAATCATACGTGTCAGCCTCACATTGAAATTGAAAAATATGTTAGTCCAATTCGATTTTTATATCTCACTAGAAACATTTAATACCAACTATATGATATGATATGATGTTAACTAAAGCAAGGTGACTATTTATTATATATTATTTCATTAAATAAAACCTACGGAATTACCTAATGTGATTATGATATATATAGTAATTAATGATTTCAAATAATGAAGATTTTCTAATAATCTGTATGTTTTCTATCATTTTTGTTTAATTCTTTACTATTAAAATAAATTATACAATTGCATTAATCATATATTAAAAATTTAGATTTTTTTGTATATGTTGTATTTTGAATTTTTCAAAACGAGTATAAATTACTAAAACTGATAAAAGTCTCACCTAAACTTTTGTGATCAATATTTAATTTTTTTTCTATAATAATATACAATGATAATAAAATCATATAAATAAATAATTTTATTTTAATAGGTGTTTATGTTAATATATATATATATATATATATATATATATATATTTTTATATTGTTTAAATTTAATTATATATCATATACGATATATAAGATTAATTGTTTTGGTTTATTTATTCAAAAATGGTTGCGAATAAACAAGAGCGGTCATTTGATTTATATCTGCAAGCCAATTTATTACATAATAGTGATTGATTTCTTAGTTATTTAATATATAATTATTATTTTATTATTTCATATTATGCAGAAAAATATAAAATAAATATTTATTCTGCACAAGACGCAGATCTTAACCTAAGTATGTATCTCTTTAATAATTTTGAATCTTAAACATTTTCTAAATCTCAGGCCAAAATAAAAGAAAGAAATGAGAATAAACTCAAAAATCAATATTTATATCGAGAAATAACCAAAATGACACAAAAAAAGAGAAAAATATCGAAGATAGATAGGATTGACACGTGAACGTAAACTTCTCATAACCATAATTAACTTTTAAATTGCTAAATCATGATATAAAATCGAGCTGACATAGTTTCATTGTAACCAAATAGTAGGCGTGAGATTCTTCGACCTAAACGTTAGGTTTTTATGCGATAAATCATTTTTTGACCTAAAATATTTTTTAAAATGAGA
Source organism: Brassica oleracea var. oleracea (assembly GCF_000695525.1). Taxonomy (NCBI): domain Eukaryota; kingdom Viridiplantae; phylum Streptophyta; class Magnoliopsida; order Brassicales; family Brassicaceae; genus Brassica; species Brassica oleracea. The sequence goes on from NC_027756.1 coordinate 2,455,753, forward strand.
TCAGTTTATTAGTAACAAATTATGTAATTAACAATTTTTTTAAAAAAAAATTGTTTAAGGGCCAAATATATTAATTCGATCAATAATATAATTTTTTTTTCCATACGATATTTTTTAAATAATTTTCGTATAAATTTACCCAGCGCATGTCTTATGGTAGTCCTATAGTATTTAAAAATATTAATATGTTTGTACTATATATCGAGAAAGTTCCATCAATAAGATGATTCCCTATATAAGTCATCTAAACGGAGAAAAACCCTAATAGTAAAAGTGCAACTCAGAAGAGAAAAGAGGAAGATGGAATCCTTGACAGATGATCTATGGACGATGGTACTTGCGAGATTACCGATTAAGAGCTTCACATGTTTCAAACTTGTTTGCACGCAGTGGAAATCAATCGTAGAGTCTCCCTTTTTTCGTAACCTTTTCATGTCCGTCCACCAAAACTCTCCCTCTTCTTCATGGTCGCTCATGTGCAGCGATACTATTCCCTCAGAGCATGTGGCTCACTACCAATGCGACACATGGGGACTTAAGCGATCTTTGGGATCTTTCATCGAGCCTACCTGACCGACAATAACCAGAAGAAGTCCATATACGAATTACGAGGCAAAGTCAAGGCTTACTCCGATGTTGGTTTGATCTTGATCCATGCAAATTCAAACGCCGAGGAGAAGCGATCCCTCTACTTGGCTAACCCGGTTTCACGGGAATGCGTAGAAAGCTTTCTTGATGCTCTTCCTATAGGTGTTGAAACGAACGAAGGTCGCTGGCTATGGGGGCTTGTCACACGAACTGAGAACGGCCTCCTTTTGGGTTACAAGATTATCCTATTCGAAAGGTCCAAGTGGCGGCGTGAGAGGTTAAGTTTTCATATATATTCATCTGAGACTGGCTTGTGGAGTCTCGAAACTTCAGATCTTCCTCACCCTTTCCTCGGTTATTATTATTATTATTCTGGGCATTTGATTAGCTTGAACAGTAATTTTCACTGGCTCGGCCGGAACATTGGCAAAGAAGGTGTATTATCCATGGATTTTTACTCTGCTAGCACGGGGTCTGTTCCATGCCGTGTTACATATTTCCCTGACTTGGAGAAAACTACCAAATTCGGAAGAACTTGCACACCTTGTTCTCCCACAATGGCTGCATCGGATCCCGGTGAGTATTATTAAACAGCCAACAACAACTGGGAAAGCAAAGAAAGAGACTTGTCTGTTTCATAACAAAAGATCATTCACAGTTGAAGACAAAGGCAAGGTCATAGTCGTTTACGAACAGAAACCAGACCAATCTCTGTTGGACCTAAATTACTAAAGCCCAATTTAAAATAATAAAAGGTAAGTGTGAAGAGAAAATGAAACATCCCACATCGGTGGGGACAAGAGAAAATGAGCTGTTTATATATGGTCACTTGATATCATGTGTTAAACAGCTTGGAGAGAGAGGAAGGCTCCCCACGAGCGCGCCGCTGCTGTCCGGCCGGTTCGGTTCGGCTCGGCTCGGCGTGGGTCTTGGGTCTTGGTGGAGGGCCTCCGGCCCAATAAAAATATTCTTTTTGGACCAAGTTAAGCTCAACATTTTGTCATTTAAAATCTCAAAAACAACATGCATTTTATTTTGAAACGATAAGCAGTTTGTGTACAAAATAAAAACGTCATGATGTTTATCCTCTCGAGATATTTAAACGAGATAAGAAAGAGAGAGATAGCGAGTCTTGGGGAATAAGTTCGTAATTTGAACTTCCCGAGATCTTTGCCAAATCCTCACTAACGAGCGCACGTTATGCAACAGTTACGGGAAGTCGCTCCTCGTCCATCTCTTTAAATACAACTCGTCTCTCTTCTCATTACTCTAACGTTTTTACACATCAAACCAACAGCGAAAATCCCTTAGCGTAAGTCTTAAATACGAGAGTGTTTCGTAGAGTTTATTGTTCGATAGGGCGATCACGAGTGAGGCGTGATTCGTCTGCCATGGTTGTATCCTGGGACTCTATATTCGTACAGTCCCGTCTCATTAACGGAGCGAATATTTTGAGTTAAGGAAAGATATCATATCTCGACTCCATGTCTCTTTGCAAATACGATTTCTTATCGTTCTTGTATTCGACCTTTAAATTCGTTTATTTTTATTTTATCGTTTATGTCAGTCCGGTTTTCCGGCTTCAACAATCTCAACTATATCCCGACGTGAATCAGCAACATGAGTCAAAGGATATTACCTCCAAAAATATAGTACACGGAAAAGCAGTGACTGCTATAGGTACTGATGGAGCGTCAGCAGTTGAGCTGTCAAATCCACTTGCAGCCCTTGATTGCATGAGTGATTCATGATTTATAAATGTTGCATGAATTTCGTCCTATGTTTATTTCAGTGAGAAGAGTTTGTTTTCTTATTATGGGTGACTATTGTTTGTTCCTTATGCAAGCTTAATAAGTTTTGAATATGTGCTTAGTGTCTCTTGCTCCACATTAATCCTTTGTTTTGTGATTCCTTGGGGAGTGTAACATCAATAGACTCAGAATTGCTATTTTCTTGAAAAACGGAGACAACAAAGGTTACAAGTCTCTTTGAACATCATCATTATATGTTAGTTTAGGATGCAACTATGCATTAAAAAAATATTGTTATACTTTTGATTTTTTTTCAAAATCTAAGTATAAACTCATACGAAATATTGAGTTTTACGTTAAACGCTCTATATACTGAAGCCTAAACTTTTTAGTGTTGTTTTAAAATTTCTAACCACATTCTACATTTGTATTAATGCATGTTAAACTCTCTTTCATGGAATATGAGAATCGTTATAATTTTTTATCAGTTAATTAGTAAAACTTCATAATACTATCTATATCAGTGGAATAACCACTATAAAATAGTTATTCCCTTGAGAAACAGAGATAACAAAGTTTCCAAGCCTCTTTTAACATCATAATATGTTAGTGCATGATACAACTATCCCTTAAAATATTGTTATATTTTTTTAAAATAATTCTCCCAATCTATGTATAAATTGCTACGAATATATTGAATTTTACGTTAAGCGCACTATATACCAAAGCCTATATTTTTTAGTGGTTTTTAAAAATTTTAACCACATTCTAGATTTTATTAGTATATGTCAAACTCTCTTTCATGATGCATGAGAATGGTTATAATTTTTATCAATTAATTTAGTAAAAGTTCATAATACTCCCAAAATCGATAGAATAACCACTATAGAATCGCTATTTTCTTGAAAAACAAAGACAACAAAGGCTCTAAATCTCTTTGAACATCATCATATGTTAGTCCATGATGCAAATATGCATTAAAACAATATTGTCAAGTTTTTTGAAATTTTCTCAAAAACCATGTGTTAACAACCCCTACGAAAATATTGAGTTTTTGGTAAAGGGTTTATATAATGAAGCCTATAATCTTTAGCATTATTTTAAAAATTTTAACCACATTCTAAATTTCTATCAATGTTATTTAAACTCTCTTTCATGGTGCATGGGCATCTTTCTAATTTTATATCAATTAATTTTGTAAAACTTCACGTAATCCCTAAATTAGTGTACTAACCATTATAAAATCGTTATTTTCTAGAGAAACATAAACAACAAAGGTTCCAAACCTCTTTGAACATCATCATATGTTAGTCCTTTAAATATATGGAATAACCACCGTAGAATCATCATTTTCTTGAGACTCCAAACCTATTTGAACATTATCATATGTTAGTGCATGATGCAACTATGCATTAAAAAAATATTGTCAAATATTTTGAAATTTTCTCAAAATCTATGTGTTAACCCCTACGAAAATATTGAGTTTTTGGTTAATGCTTTATATACTGAAGCCTATAATCTTTAGCGTTATTGTAAAATTTGTAACCACATTATAAATTTGTATTAATGTTATTTAAAATTTTTTCACGGTACATGAGCATCTTTCTAATTTTATATCAATTAATTTTTTAAAACTTCCTGTAATCCCTAAATTAGTAGATTAACCATTATAAAATCGTTAGTTTTTAGAGAAACATAGACAAAAAAGGTTTCAAACCTCTTTGACCATCATCATATGTTAGTTTAGGATGCAAAAATGCATTAAAACATTATTGTTATATTTTTGAATTTTTTCAAAACCTATGTATAAACCCATACAAAATATTGAGTTTTACGGTAAACGCTCTATATACTGAAACTAAACTTTTTAGTGTTGTTTTAAAATTTCTAACCACATTATACATTTGTATTAGTGTATGTTATACTCTCTTTCATGGTATATAAGAATCGTTATAATTTTTTTATCAATTAATTTAGTAAAACTTCATAATACTCCCTAAATTGGTGGAATAACCACTATAGAATCACCATTTTCTTGAAAAATGGGGACAAAAATGGCTTCAAACCTCTTTGAACATCATCATATGTTAGTGCAAGATGCAACTATGCATTAAAATAATATTATCAAATATTTTGAAATTTTCTCAAAATCTATGTGTTTTTGGTAAATGTTTTATATATTGAAACCTATAATCTTTAGCGTTATTTTAAAATTTGTAACCACATTCTAAATTTGTATCAATTTTATTTAAACTCTATTTCATGGTACATAGACATCTTTCTAATTTTATATCAATTAATTGTGTAAAACTTCATGTAATCCCTATATTAGTGGACTAACCATTATAAAATCGTTATTTTCAAGAGAAACATTGACAAAAAAGTTTCAATCCTCTTTGACCATCATCATATGCTAGTTTATGATGCAACTATTCATTAAAACAATATTGTTATATTTTTGAATTTTTTCAAAATTTATGTATAAATCCATACGAAATATTGAGTTTTGCTTTAAACGCTCTATATACTCAAGACTAAAATTTTTAGTGTTGTTTTAAAATTTCTAACCACATTATACATTTGTATTAATATATGTCAAACTCTCTTTCTTGGTATATGAGAATCATTAAAATTATTTTATCAATTTATTAAGTAAAACTTCATAATACTCTCTAAATTTGTGGAATAACCACCGTAGAATCACCATTTTCTTGAAAAACGGAGACAACAAAGCCTCCAAACCTCTTTGAACATCATCATATGTTAGTGAACGATGCATAAATACATTAAAACGATTTTTTCATAAATTTTGAAATTTTTTCAAAATCTACGTGTTAACCCCTACAAAAATATTGATTTTTTGGTAAATGCTTTATATACTAAAGCCTATAATCTTTAGCGTTATTTTAAAATTTGTAACCACATTCTAAATTTGTAAAATGTTATTTAAACTCTCTTTCATGGTACATTGACATATTTCTAATTTTATATCAATTAATTTTGTAAAATTTCATGTAATCCCTAAATTAGTGGACTAACCGTTATAAAATCGCTATTTTCTAGGGAAACTTAGACAACAAAGGTTTCAAGCCTCTTTGACCATCAACATATGTTAGTTTAGGATGAAACTATGCATTAAAACAATATTGTTATATTTTCAATTTTTCTTTTCAAAATCTACGTATAAACCCGTACAAAATATTGAGTATTACTTTAAACGTTCTATATACTGAAGCCTAAACTTTTTAGTGTTGTTTTAAAATTTCTAACCATATTATAAATTTGTATTAATGTATTTTAAACTCTATTTCATGGCATATAGGATTCTTTATAATTTTTTATCAATTTATTTAGTAAAACTGCATAATACTCCCTAAATAGGTGGAATAACCACTGTAGAATCGCCTTTTTCTTAAAAAATGAAGACAACAAAGGTTCCAAACCTCTTTGAACATCATTATATGTTAGTGAAAGATGCAACTATACATTAAAACAACATTGTTAAATTTTTTGAAATTTTCTCAAAATCTATGTATTTACCCCCTACGAAAATATTGAGTTTTTGGTAAAGGGTTTATATAATGAAGCCTATAATCTTTAGCATTATTTTAAAATTTTTAACCACATTCTAAATTTCTATCAATGTTATTTAAACTCTCTTTCATGGTGCATGGGCATCTTTCTAATTTTATATCAATTAATTTTGTAAAATTTCATGTAATCCCTAAATTAGTGGACTAACCGTTATAAAATCGCTATTTTCTAGGGAAACTTAGACAACAAAGGTTTCAAGCCTCTTTGACCATCAACATATGTTAGTTTAGGATGAAACTATGCATTAAAACAATATTGTTATATTTTCAATTTTTCTTTTCAAAATCTACGTATAAACCCGTACAAAATATTGCCGTTATAATTATTTTATCAATTTATTAAGTAAAAGTTCATAATACTCAATAAATTGGTGGAAAAACCACCGTAGAATCGCAATTTTCTTGAAAAACGGAGACAACAAAGGCTCCAAACATCTTTGAACATCATCATAAGTTAGTGAAAGATGCAAATATGCATTAAAATAATATTGTCAAAATATTTGAAATATTCTCAAAATCTACGTGTTAAACCCTACAAAAATATTGAATTTTTGGTAAATGCTTTATATACTGAAGCCTATAATCTATAGCGTTATTTTAAAATTTGTAACCACATTCTAAATTTGTAAAATGTTATTTAAACTCTTTTTCATGGTACATGGACATCTTTCTAATTTTATATCAATTAATTTTGTAAAATTTCATGTAATCCCTAAATTAGTGGACTAACCGTTATAAAATCGATATTTTCTAGAGAAGCTTAGACAACAAAGGTTCCAAGCCTCTTTGACAATCAACATATGTTAGTTTAGGATGAAACTATGCATTAAAACAATATTGTTATATTTTCAAAATTGTTTCCAAAATCTATGTATAAACCCATACAAAATATTGGGTATTACTTTAAACGCTTTATATACTGAAGCCTAAACTTTTTAGTGTTGTTTTAAAACTTCCAACCACATTATACATTTGTATTAATGTATGTTAAACTCTCTTTCATGGCATATGAGAATCTTTATAATTTTTTATCAATTTATTTAGTAAAACTGCATAATCCTCTCTAAATAGATGGAATAACCACTGTAGAATCGTCATTTTCTTGAAAAAAAGAGATAACAAAGGTTTCAAACCCCTACGAAAATATTGAGATTTTGGTAAATGCTTTATAAACTGAAGCCTATAATATTTTGCGTTATTTTAATTTTTTTAACTACATTCTAAATTTGTATCAACGTTATTTAAACTCTCTTTCTTGGTACATGTACGTCTTTCTAATTTTATATCAATTAATTTTGTAAAATTTCATGTAATCCCTAAATTAGTGGACTAACCATTATAAAATCGTTATTTTCTAAAGAAACATGACAACAATGGTTCCAAGCCTCTTTGACCATCATCATATGTTAGTTTATGATGCAACTATGCATTAAAACAATATTGTTATGTTTTTGAATTTTTTCAAAATCTATGTATAAACCAATATGAAATATTGAGTTTTACGTTAAACGCTCTATATACTCAAGCCTAAACATTTTAGTGTTGTTTTAAAAATTCTAACCACATTATAAATTTGTATTAATGTATGTTAAACTCTCTTTCATGGCATATGAGAATCTTTTAAATTGTTTATCAATTTATTTAGTAAAACTGCATAATACTTCCTAAATAAGTGGAATAACCACTGTAGAATCACCATTTTTTTTGAAAAAACAGAGACAACAAAGGTTCCAAACCCCTACGGAAATATTGAGATTTTGGTAAATGCTTTATATACTGAAGCCTATAATCTTTAGCGTTATTTCAATTTTTTTAACCACATTCTAAATTTGTATCAATGTTATTTAAACTTTCTTTCATGGTACATGTACATCTTTCTAATTTTGTATCAATTAATTTCGTAAAATTTCATGTAATCCCTAAATTAGTGGACTAACCATTATAAAATCGTTATTTTCTAAAGAAACTTGACAACAATGGTTCCAAGCCTCTTTGACCATCATCATATGCAGTTTATGATGCAAATATGCATTAAAACAATATTGTTATGTTTTTGAATTTTTTCAAAATCTATGTATAAACCCTTACGAAATATTAAGTTTAACGTTAAACGCTCTATATACTCAAGCCTAAACATTTTAGTGTTGTTTTAAAAATTCTAACCACATTATAAATTTGTATTAATGTATGTTAAACTCTCTTTCATGATATATGGAAATCGTTATAATTTGTTTATCAATTTATTTAGTAAAACTTCATAATACTCCCTAAATAGGTGGAATAACCATTGTAGAATCACCATTTTCTTGAAAAACGGAGACACCAAAGGCTCCAAACCTCTTTGAACAACATCATATGTTTGTGAAAGATGCAACTATGAATTAAAACAATATTGTCAAATTTTTTGATTTTTTCTCAAAATCTATGTGTTTAACCCCTACAAGAGAATATTGAGTTTTTGGTAAATGCTTTATATACTGATGTCTATAATTTTTAGCGTTATTTTAAAATTTGTAACCACATTAGAAATTTGTATCAATTTTATTTAACTCTCTTTCATGGTACATGGGTATCTCTCTAATTTTATATCAACTAATTTTGTTAAACTTCATGTAATTCCTAAATTAGTGGACTAACCATTACAAAATTGTTATTTTCTAGAGAAACATAGTCAACAAAGGTTCCAAGCCTCTTTGGCCATCATCATATGTTAGTTTAGAATGCAACTATGCATTATAACAATATTGTTATATTTTGATTTTTTTTTAAATCTATGTATAACCCAATACAAAATATTGAGTTTTACTTTAAACGCTCTATATACTGAAGCCTAAACTTTTTAGTGTTATATTAAAATTTCTAACCACATTATACATTTGCATTAATGTATGTTAAACTCTCTTTCATGATATATGAGAATCTTTATAATTTTGTTATCAATTTATTTAGTAAAACTTCATAATACTGCTTAAATAGGTTGAATAACCACTTAAGAATCGCCATTTTCTTGAAAAACGAAGACAACAAAGGCTCCAAACCTCTTTGAACATTATCTTACGTTAGTGAAAGATGCAACTATCCATTAAAAAAATATTGTCAAATTGTTTGAAATTTTCTCAAAATCTATGTGTTAACCCCTGCGAAAATATTGAGTTATTGGTAAATGATTTATATGCTAAAGCCTATAATTTTTAGCGTTATTTTAAAATTTGTAACCACATTCTAAAATTTGTAACCACATTCTAATTTTATATCAATTAATTTTGTAAAACTTCATGTAATCCCCAAATTAGTGGACTAACCATTGTAAAATCGTTATTTTCTAAAGAAACATGACAACAATGGTTCCAAGCCTCGTTGACCATCATCATATGCAGTTTATGATGCAACTATGCATTAAAACAATATTGTTATGTTTTTGAATTTTTTCAAAATCTATGTATAAACCCTTACGAAATATTAAGTTTTACGTTAAACGCTCCATATACTCACGCCTAAACTTTTTAGTGTTGTTTTAAAAATTCTAACCACATTATAAATTTGTATTAATGTATGTTAAACACTCTTTCATGATATATGGAAATCGTTATAATTTGTTTATCAATTTATTTAGTAAAACTTCATAATACTCCCTAAATAGGTGGAATAACCACTGTAGAATCACCATTTTCTTGAAAAACGGAGACACCAAAGGCTCCAAACCTCTTTGAACAACATCATATGTTTGTGAAATATGCAACTATGCATTAAAACAATATTGTCATATTTTTTTGAAATTTTTCTCAAAATCTAAGTGTTAACTAACCCCCTACGAAAATATTGAGTTTTTGGTAAATGCTTTGTATACTAAGCCTATAATCTCTAGCGTTATTTTAAAATTTGTAACCACATTCTAAACTTGTATCAATTTTATTTAAACTCTCTTTCATGGTAAATGGGCATATTTCTAATTTTAAATCAAATAATTTTGTAAAACTTCATGTAATCCCTAAATTAGTGGAATAACCACTATAAAATCGTTATTTTTCTAGAGAAACATTGACAACAAAGGTTCCAAGCCTCTTGACCATCATCATATGTTAGTTTAGGATGCAACTATGCATTAAAACAAGACTTATTCTTGGGTTCACCCCCTAGGGTGAACCTCTAGGTTCACCAACCAATAGGATTGTGTTATTTTATATTCGATATCTTTTAAAAAAAGAAACAAAATATTGTCAAATTATATTATCTTTTTAAAATTAAAAGGTAAAAAAAATAAATAAAAAATAGTAGTAATTACAAAAAAATATTTTTAACGTCGTCGGCAAAATATTAAACCCTAAATCCTAATCCCTAAACTCTAAACCCTTGGGTAAACTCTAAACCCTTGGGTTTAGGGTTTAGGATTTAGGGTTTAGAGTTTTAGGGTTTAGTGTTTTTATTTAGAGTTTAAGATTTATCCAAGGGTTTAGAGTTTACCCAAGGGTTTAGGGTTTACCCAAGGGTTTAGGTTTACCCAAGGGTTTAGGTTTACCCAAGGGTTTAGGTTTACCCAAGGGTTTAGGTTTACCCAAGGGTTTAGGTTTACCCAAGGGTTTAGGTTTACCCAAGGGTTTAGGTTTACCCAAGGGTTTAGGTTTACCCAAGGGTTTAGGTTTACCCAAGGGTTTAGGTTTACCCAAGGGTTTAGGTTTACCCAAGGGTTTAGGTTTACCCAAGGGTTTAGGTTTACCCAAGGGTTTAGGTTTACCCAAGGGTTTAGGTTTACCCAAGGGTTTAGGTTTACCCAAGGGTTTAGGTTTACCCAAGGGTTTAGGTTTACCCAAGGGTTTAGGTTTACCCAAGGGTTTAGGTTTACCCAAGGGTTTAGGTTTACCCAAGGGTTTAGGTTTACCCAAGGGTTTAGGTTTACCCAAGGGTTTAGGTTTACCCAAGGGTTTAGGGTTTAGAATTTAGGGTTTAGGGATTAGGATTTAAGGTTTAGTGTTTTGCTGATGACGTTAAGAAGATTTTTTTAATTCTTTTTTATGTAGCTGCTATTTTTTTTTATTTTTTTATTTTAAAAACATAATATAACTTGATAATATTTTGTTTCCTTTTTTAAAAGATATCGAATTTGAAATAATGAAATCCTAGGGGGTGAACCTAAGAATAACTCTTAAAACAATACTGTTATATTTTTTATTTTTTCAAAATCTACGTATAAACCCTTACAAAATATTGAGTTTTGCTTTAAACGCTCTATATACTCAAGACTAAAATTTTTAGTGTTGTTTTAAAATTTCTAGCCAAATTATAAATTTGTATTAATGTATGTTAAACTCTCTTTCATGGTATATGAGAATCGTTATAATTTTTTTATCAATTTATTTAGTAAAACATCATATACTCCCTAAATAGGTGGAATAACCTCTGTAGAATCGCCTTTTTCTTGAAAAACGGAGACAACAAAAGCTCTAAACCTCTTTGAATATCATCATATGTTTGTGAAAGATGCAACTATGTATTAAAATAATATTGTCAAATTGTTTGAAATTTTCTCAAAATCTATGTGTTAACCCCTACGAGAATATTGAATTTTTTTGTAAATGCTTTATATAGTGAAGCCTATAATTTTTAGCGTTATTTTTAAATTTGTAACCACATTCTAAATTTGAATAAATGTTATTTAAACTCTCTTTCAAGGTACATGAGCATCTTTCTAAGTTTATAACAATTAATTTTGCAAAAACTTCATGTAATCCCTAAATTAGTGGACTAACCGTTATAAAATCGTTACTTTCTAGAGAAACATTGACAACAAAGATTTCAAGCCTCTTTGACCATCTTCATATGTTAGTTTAGAATGCAACTATGCATTAAAACAATATTTTTATATTGTTGAATATTTTTTAAATCTATGTTTAACCCGTACAAAATATTGAGTTTTACTTTAAATACATTATATACTGAAGCCTAAACTTTTTAGTGTTATTTTAAAATTTCTAACCACATTATAAATTTGTATTAATGTATGTTAAACTCTCTTTCATGGTATATGGAAATCTTTATAATTTTTTTTATCAATTTATTTAGTAAAACTGCATAATACTCCCTAAATATGTGGAATAATCATAGTAGAATCGCCATTTTCTTAAAAATTGGAAACAACAAAGACTCCAAACCTCTTTGAACATAATCATATGTTAGTGAAAGATGCAACTATGCATTAAAACAATATTTTCAAATCTTTTGAAATTTTCTCAAAATCTATGTGTTAACCCCTACGAGAATATTGAATTTTTTTGTAAATGCTTTATATAGTGAAGCCTATAATTTTTAGCGTTATTTTTAAATTTGTAAGTGACCACATTCTAAATTTTTATAAATTTTATTTAAGCTTTCTTTCATGGTACATGGACATCTTTCTAATTTTAAATCAATTATTCTAGTAAAACTTCATATAATCCCTAAATTGGTGGACTAACAATTATAAAATCGCTATTTTCTAAAGAAACATAGACAACAAAGATTTCAAGCCTCTTTGACCATCATAATATGTTATTTTAGGATGCAACTATGCATTAAAAATATTGTTATATTTTTGATTTTTTTTCAAAATCTATGTATAAACCCATACGAAATATGTGTATGAACCCGTACAAAATATTGAGTTTTACGTTAAACGCTCTATATACTTA
>NC_027756.1:2468561-2468777 GCF_000695525.1 Brassica oleracea var. oleracea
GATTATATGTTAGTTTTGAACATGATTATATGTTAGTGTATGATGCAACTATGTATTAAAACAATATTGTCAAATTTTTTGAAATTTTCTCAAAATCTAAGTGTTAACCCCTACGAAAATATTGAGTTTTGCTTTAAACGCTTTATATACTCAAGACTAAAATTTTTAGTGTTGTTTCAAAATTTCTAACCACATTATAAATTTGTATTAATGTAT
>NC_027756.1:2469158-2491489 GCF_000695525.1 Brassica oleracea var. oleracea
TTTTAAAATTTCTAACCACATTATACATATGTATTAATGTATGTTAAACTCTCTTTAACGGTATATGAGAATTGTTATATTTTTTTTATCAATGTATTTAGTAAAAATTCATAATACTCCATAAAATGGTAGAATAAGCACAGTAGAATCACCTTTTTCTTGAAAAAACGGAGACAACAAAGGCTACAAACCTCTTTGAACATGATTATATGTTAGTGTATGATGCAACTATGTATTAAAACAATATTGTCAAATTTTTTGAAATTTTCTCAAAATCTATGTGTTAACCCCTACGAAAATATTGAGTTTTGCTTTAAACGCTTTATATACTCAAGACTAAAATTTTTAGTGTTGTTTTAAAATTTCTAACCACATTATAAATTTGTATTAATGTATTTTAAACTCTCTTTCATGGTATATGAGAATCATTATAATTTTTATATCAATTTATTTAGTAAAACTTCATATACTCTCTAAATAGGTGGAATAACCACTGTAGAATCGCCTTTTTTTTGAAATACGGAGACAACAAAAGCTCTAAACCTCTTTGAATATCATCATATGTTTGTGAAAGATGCAACTATATATTAAAATAATATTGTCAAATTGTTTGAAATTTTCTCAAAATCTATGTGTTAACCCCTACGAGAATATTGATTTTTTTTGTAAATGCTTTATATACTAAAGCCTATAATTTTTAGCGTTATTTTAAAATTTGTAACCACATTCTAAATTTGAATCAATATTATTTAAACTCTCTTTCATGGTGCATGAGCATCTTTCTAAGTTTATAACAATTAATTTTGTAAAAACTTCATGTAATCCCTAAATTAGTGGACTAACCGTTATAAAATCGTTACTTTCTAGAGAAACATTGACAACAAAGGTTTCAAGCATCTTTGACCATCACCATATGTTAGTTTAGAATGCAACTATGCATTAAAACAATATTTTTATATTGTTGATTTTTTTTAAAATCTATGTATAGCCCGTACAAAATATTGAGTTTTACTTTAAATACCCTATATACTGAGGCCTAAATTTTTTAGTGTTATTTTAAAATTTCTAACCACATTATACATTTGTATTAATGTATGTTAAACTCTCTTTCATGGTATATGGAAATCTTTATAATTTCTTTATCAATTTATTTAGTAAAACTGCATAATACTCCCTAAATAGGTGGAATAATCATAGTAGAATCGCCATTTTCTTAAAAATTGGAAACAACAAAGACTCCAAACCTCTTTGAACATTTATATGTTAGTGTATGATGCAACTATGTATTAAAACAATATTGTCAAATTTTTTGAAATTTTCTCAAAATCTATGTGCCCCTACGAAAATATTAAGTTTTTGGGAAATGTTTTGTATACTGAAGCCTATAATCTTTAGTGTTATTTTAAAATTTGTAACCACATTCTAAATTTGTATAAATTTTATTTAAACTTTCTTTCAAGGTACATGGACATCTTTCTAATTTAAAATCAATTATTTTGTAAAACTTCATGTAATCCCTAAATTAGTGGACTAACTATTATAAAATCGCTATTTTCTAGAGAAACATAGACAAAAAGATTTCAAGCCTCTTTGACCATCATCATATGTTAGTTTATGATGCAAATATGCATTAAAACAATATTGTTATATTTTTAATTTTTTTCAAAATCTGTGTATAAACCCGTACAAAATATTGAGTTTTACGTTAAACGCTCTATATACTTAAGCTTAAACTTCTTAGTGTTGTTTTAAAATTTCTAACCACATTATAAATTTGTATTAATGTATGTTAAACTTTCTTTAACGGTATATGAGAATTGTTATAATTTTTTTATCAATGTATTTAGTAAAACTTCATAATACTCCATAAAATGGTAGAATAAGAACACTAGAATCACCATTTTCATGAAAAAACGGAGACAACAAAGGCTACAAACCTCTTTGAACATGATTATATGTTAGTGTATGATGCAACTATGTATTAAAACAATATTGTCAAATTTTTTGAAATTTTCTCAAAATCTATGTGTACCTTACGAAAATATTGAGTTTTTCTTTAAACGCTTTATATACTGAAGCCTAAACTTTTAGTGTTGTTTTAAATTTTTTAACCACATTATAAATTTGTATTAATGTATGTTAAACTCTCTTTAATGGTATGGGAATCGTTTTAATTTTCTCTTATAAATTTATTAAGTAAAACCTCATAACACTACTTAAATAGGTGGAATAACCACAGTAGAATCGCCATTTTCTTGAAAAATGGAGATAACAAAGGCTCTAAACTTCTTTAAACATCATCATATGTTAGTGCAGAATACAACTATGCATTAAAACAATATATTCAAATTTTTTTGAAATTTTCTCAAAATCTATGTACAAATGATTTATATACTGAAGCCTATAATCTTTAGCGTTATTTTAAAATTTGTAACCACATTCTAAATTTGTATCAATGTTATTTAAACTATTTTTCAAGGTACATGGACATCTTTCTAATTTTAAATCAATTAATTTTGTAAAACTTCATGTAATCCTTAAATTAATGGACTAACCATTATAAAATTGCTATTTTCTAGAGAAACATAGAAAAAAGGATTTCAAGCCTCTTTGACCATCATCGTATGTTATTTAAGGATGCAAATATGCATTGAAACAATATTGTTATATTTTTGTTTTTTTTCAAAATCTACGTATAAACTCATACAAAATATTGAGTTTTTCGTTAAACGTTCTAAATACTGAAGCCTAAACTTTTTAGTGTTGTTTTAAAATTTCTAATCATATTATACATTTGTATTAATGTAGGTTAAACTCTATTTAATGCTATATGAGAATCGTTATATTCTTTTATAAATTTATTAAGCAAAACTTCATAATACTCCCTAAATAGGTGGAATAACCACTGTAGAATTGCCTTTTTCTTGAAAAACGGAGACAACAAAGGCTCCAAATTTCTTTAAACATCATCATATGTTAGTGCAGAATGCAACTATGCATTAAAACAATATTTTCAAATTTGTTAAAATTTTCTTAAAATCTTTGTGTTAACAACCCGTACGAAAATATTGAGTTTTTGGTAAATGTTTTATATACTAAAGCCTATAATCTTTAGCATTATTTTAAAATTTGTAACCAAATTCTAAATTTGTACAATGTTATTTAAACTCTCTTTCATGGTACATGAACATCTTTCTAATTTTAAATCAATTCATTTTGTAAAACTTTATGTAATCCCTAAATTAGTGGACTAACCCTTATAAAATCGTTATTTTTTAGAGAAACATAGACAACAAAGGTTCCAAGCCTCTTTGACCATCATCGTATGTTAGTTGAGGATGCAAATATGCATTGAAACAATATTGTTATATTTTTGTTTTTTTCAAAATCTACGTATAAACTCATACAAAATATTGAGTTTTACGTTAAACGATATATTTACTGAAGCCAAAAAATTTTAGTGTTGTTTTAAAATTTCTAACCATATTATACATTAGTATTAATGTATGTTAAAATCTTTTTAAAGGTATATGGGAATCGTTATAATTTTTTTATCAATGTATTTTGTAAAACTTCATAATACTCCCTAAATTGGTGGAATAACCACTGTAGACCCGCCATTTTCTTGAAAAACGGAGACAACAAAGGCTCCAAACCTCTTTGAACATGATAATATGTTAGTGCATGATGCAACTATGTGTTAAAACAATATTGTCAAGTTTTTTGAAATTTTCTCAAAATCTATGTGTTAACCCCTACGAAAATATTGAGTTTTGGTAAATGCTTATATACTAAAGCCTATATAATCTTTAACGTTATTTTAAAAATTGTAACCACATTCTAAATTTATATCAATGTTATTTAAACTCTCTTTCATGGTAAATAGACATCTTTCTAATTTTCTATCAATTAATTTTGTAAAATTTCATGTAATCCCTAAATTAGTGGACTAACAAATATAAAATCGTTATTTTCTATAGAAACATAGACAACAAAGGTTCCAAGCCTCTTTGACCATAATCATATGTTAGTTTAAGATGCAACTATGCATTAAAACAATATTTTTATATTTTTAAATTTTTGCAAAATCTATGTATAAACCGAAACGAAATATTGAGTTTTACGTTAAACGCTCTATATACTGAATCGTAAACTTTTTAGTGTTGTTTTAAAATTTCTAACCACATTCTAAATTTGTTTTAATGTATGTAAAACTCTCTTTCAAGGTATATGAGAATCTTTATAATTTTTTATCAATTAATTTAGTAAAAATTCATAATACTCCCTAAATATGTGGAATACCTACTATAGAATCGCTATTTTCTTGAAAAAACGGAGACAACAAAGGCTCCAAACATCTTTGAACATCATCATATGTTAGTAAATGATGCAACTATGCATTAACACAATATTGTCAAAAAATTTGACATTTTCTCAAAATATATGTGTTAACTAACTCGTACGAAAATATTGAGTTTTAGGTAAATGCTTTATATACTGAAAACTATAATCTTTAGCGGTATTTTAAAATATGTAACCACATTCTAAATTTGTAAAAATGTTATTTAAACTCTCCTTCATGGTACATGGACATCTTTCTAATTTTAAATCAATTAATTTTGTAAAACTTCATGTAATCCCTAAATTAGTGGACTAACTATTATAAAATCGCTATTTTCTAGAGAAACATAGACAACAAAGGTTACAAGCCTATTTGACCATCATCATATGTTAGTTTATGATGCAACTATGCATTAAAATAATATTGTTATGTTGTTGAATTTTTTAGTAAAACTTCGTAATACTCTCTAAATATGTGGAATAACCACTATAGAATCGTCATTTTCTTGAAAAACGAAGACAACAAAAGCTCCAAATCTCTTTGAATATCACGATATGTTAGTAAAGGATGCAACTATGTATTAAAACAACATTTTCAAATTTTTTGAAATTTTCTCAAAATCTATGTGTCCCTACGAAAATATTGATTTTGGTAAAAAAATTTATATACTGAATCCTATAATATTTTGGGTTATTTTAAAATTTGAAACCATATTCTAAATTTGTATCAATGTTATTTAAACTCTCTTTCATGGTAAATAGACATCTTTCTAATTTTATATCAATTAATTTTGTAAAACTTCATGTAATCTCTAAATTAGTGGACTAACCATTATTAAATCCTTATTTTCTTGAGAAACATAGACAACAAAAGTTCCAAGCCTCTTTGACCATCATCATATGTTAGTTTATGACACAACTATGTATTAAAACAATATTTTATTTTTTTAAATTTTTACAAAATCTATGTATAAACTCAAATGAAATATTAAGTTTTACGTTAAACGCTCTATATACTGAAGCCTAAATTTTTTAGTGTTGTTTTAAAATTTCTAACCACATTCTAAATTTGTATTAATGTATATTAAACTCTCTTTCATGGTATATGAGATTCTTTATAATTTTTTATCAATTAATTTAGTAAAACTTCATAATTCTCCCTAAATATGTAGAATAACTACTATAGAATCACTATTTTCTTGAAAAACGGAGACAACAAAGGCTCCAAACCTCTTTGAACATCATGATATGTTAGTAAAGGATGCAACTATGCATTAACACAATATTGTCAAATTGTTTGACATTTTCTCAAAATCTATGTGTTAACTAACTCCTACGAAAATATTGAGTTTTTGGTAAATGCTTTATATATTGAAAACTATAATCTTTAGCGGTATTTTAAATTATGTAACCACATTCTAAATTTGTATCAATGTTATTTAAACTCTCTTTCATGTTACATGGCCATATTTCTAATTTTATATCAATTAATTTTATAAAACTTCATTTAATCCCCAAATTAGTAGACTAACCATTATAAAATCGTTATTTTGTTGAGAAACATAGACAACAAAGGTTTCAAGCCTCTTTGACCATCATCATATGTTATTTTATGATGCAACTATGCATTAAAACAATATTTTTATATTTTTAAATTCTTACAAAATCTATGTATAAACCCAAACGAAATATTGAGTTTTACGTTAAACGCTCTATATACTGAAGCCTGAATTTTTTAGTGTTGTTTTAAAATTTCTAACCACATTCTAAATTTGTATTAATGTATATTAAACTCTCTTTCATGGTATATGCTTTATATATTGAAAACTATAATCTTTAGCGGTACTTTAAAATATGTAACCACATCCTAAATTTGTATCAATATTAGTTAAACTCTCTTTCATGTTACATGGCCATATTTCTAATTTTATATCAATTAATTTTATAAGACTTCATGGAATCCCTAAATTAGTGGACTAACCATTATAAAATCATTATTTTCTAGAGAAACATAGACAACAAAGGTTCCAATCCTCTTTGACCATCATCATATGCTAGTTTATAATGCAACTATGCATTAAAATAATATTGTTATATGTTTGAATTTTTTCAAAATCTATGTATAAACCCATACGAAATATTGAGTTTTACGTTAAACGCTCTATATACTGAAGCCTGAATTTTTTAGTGTTGTTTTAAAATTTCTAACCACGTTATACATTTGTATTAATGTATGTTAAACTCTCTTTCATGGTATATTAGAATCTTCATAAGTTCTTATCAATTTATTTAGTAAAACTTCATAATACTCCTTAAATAGGTGGAATAACCACTGTAGAATCACCATTTTCTTGAAAAGCGGAGACAACGAAGGCTTCAAACCTCTTTGAACATCATCATATGTTAGTGAAAGATGCAACTATGCATTAAAACAATATTGTCAAATTTTTATGAAATTTTCTCAAAACTCTATGTGTCCCCTACGAAAATATTGAGTTTTTGGTAAATTCTTTATATACTGAAGCCTATAATCATTAGTGTTATTTTAAAATTTGTAACCAGATTCTAAATTTGTATCAATGTTATTTAAACTCTCTTTCATGTTACTTGGGCATCTTTCTAATTTTATATCAATTAAATTTGTAAAATTTCATGTAATCCCTAAATTAGTGGACTAATCATTATAAAATCGTTATTTCCTAGAGAAACATAGACAACAAAGGTTCCAAACCTCTTTGACCATCATCATATGTTAGTTTATGATGAAACTATGTATTACAATATTTTTATATTTTTGATCTTTTCAAAATCTAGGTATAAACTCATACGAAATATTGAGTTTTACGTTAAACGCTCTATATACTGAAGCCTAACGTTTTAGTGTTGTTTTAAAATTTCTAACCACATTATACATTTGTATTAATGTATGTTAAACTCTCTTTCATTGTATATGGAAATTTTTATAATTTTTTTTATCAATTTATTTAGTAAAACTTCATAATACTCCATAAATAGGTGGAATAACCACTGTACAATCGCCGTTTTTTTGAAAAACAGAGACAACAAAGGCTCCAAACTTCTTTGAACATCAACATATGTTAGTGAAAGATGCAACTATACATTAAAACAATATTGTCATATTTTTTGAAATTTTCTCAAAATCTATGTGTAACCCCTACGAAAATATTGAGTTTTTGGTAAATGCTTTATACACTGGAGCCTATAATCTTTAGTGTTATTTTAAAATTTTTAACCACATTCTAAATTTGTATCAATGTTATTTAAACTTTCTTTCATTGTGCATGGACATCTTTCTAATTTTATATCAATTAATTTTGTAAAACTTCATGTAATCCCTAAATTAGTGGACTAACCATTATAAAATCGTTATTTTTTACAGAAACATAGACAACAAAGGTTCCAAGCCTCTTTGACCATCATCATATGTAAGTTTATGATGCAACTATGCATTAAAACAATATTTTTAATTTTTTTCAAAATCTATGTATAAACCAATGTTCAAGAAATCGCTAGGTGGTAGTTATGCGATTTATATAAGATTATTGACTAAGCGGGTGCTTAAAAAAAGTTTTCTAGAAAATTTAAACTTGCTTGATTAGATCCTATTTTCCGAAAATCCGATTAGGCGGGCGCATTGGCGCAACCTAGACTGATTTTTAGAACAATGGTATAAACCCAAAAATATTGAGTTTTACGGTAAACGCTCTATATACTGAAGCCTAAACTTTTTAGTGTTGTTTTAAAATTTCTAACCACTTTCTAAGTTAATGTATTTTAAACTCTCTTTCATGGTATATGAGAATCTTTATAATCTTTTTTTATCAATTAATTTAGTAAAATTTCATAAAACTCCCTAAATATGTGGAATAACTACTATATAATCGCTATTTTCTTGAAAAACGGAGACAACAAATGCTCCAAACCTCTTTGAAAATCATCATATGTTAGTAAAAGACACAACTATGCATTAAACAATATTGTCAAATTTTTTGAAATTTTCTCAAAATCTATGTGTTAAACCGTACGAAAATATTGAGTTTTTGGTAAATGTTTTATATACTGAAGCCTAAAATATTTAGCGTTATTTTAACATTTGTAACCACATTCTAAATTTGTATCAATGTTAGTTACAAATTTTGCATTTGCTTGAATTTAGGTTTCTACACCCAGACGGCTCGGGTGATGCAGTTAGGCATAAGTCCTCGTAAGACAGGTAGTATTGTCAGTTGTCGAATAATTTTTTTCATATCATAATTGTAATATCATAATAAATCATCGTTCAAAAAAAAATAACTCAAATATGCATATAAATTATACATCAAGATGTTTACGTGATAATGTTAATAGACTTAATATTATGCAGATATCACTTTAGGTAACACGTAATATTGAAAATTAGAAAATCTAAAATTTGTATATTTATAATCATGTATATTTATTATTAAAATTTAATATGTTTTTAATATATTAAGGTCCTTCCTCTATATATCTTCAAAAATAGAGAAGCTAGTTTAACATAAAGTTTTCAAATTGTATTATATTTAAGACTCTATTACATATCGAGAAGGTTCACTAATAAGATGATTCCCTATGACGTCAAAAAAAAAAAAGAAGATGATTCCCTATATAATAAATCACTAAAACAGCGAAAAAACCCTAATCGTCAAAGTGCAACTAAAACAAAGAAAATAGGAAGATGGATTCCATGACAGATGATCTATGGGCGATGGTACTTGCGAGATTACCGATTAAGAGCTTCACATGTTTCAAACTTGTTTGCACGCAGTGGAAATCAATCGTAGAGTCTCCCTTTTTCCGGGATCTTTTTATATTCGTCCACCAAAGCTCGCCCTCTTCTTCATGGTCGCTCATGTGCAGCTATTGTATTACCTCAGAGATGGTGGGTCACTACCAATGTGATACATGGGGACTTAAGCGATCTTTGGGCTCTTTCATCGAGTCTTTCTTGACCGACAAGTACCAGAAGTCCATACACGGACGAGTCAGAGTCAGGGCTTACTCCGATGTTGGGTTGATTTTGATCCATATAAAGTCAACCGTCATGGAGAAGGGATCCCTCTACGTGGCTAACCCGGTTTCACGGGAATGCGTAGAAATCATTCTTGATACCCTTCCTATAGGGTTTGAAATGAAAGAATATCGCTGGGAATGGGGACTTGTCACGCGAACTGAGAACGGCTACCTTTTGGGTTACAAGATTGTCCTCTTTGATAACAAGTGGGGAGATTCGAAGTTAAGTTGTCTTATATATTCATCTGAGACAGGCTTGTGGAGTCTCGAAACTTTACATCTTCCTTACTCTTTATACTATCGTTGATTAGGGTATCCGATTAGCTTGAACGGTAATCTTCACTGGCTTAGCCAGAACATGGATCATCAAGAAGGTGTATTATCCATGGATACCTATGCTACTAGCACAGGTTCTGTTTGATGCCGTGTTACACCTTTCCCTGACTTGGAGAAAACTACCAAATTCACAAGAGCTTGTACAACTTGTCAAGGGTTTCTCGTGTATATGAACATAGTGGATGGAAGCAAGTTATGTTTGTGGAGGCTACAGAGCGAGGGATGGCAACTAATATCTGAAATCTCCCCAGATTTTACCTTGACCGGTCTCGACTATTTACCGCTGATGATAAACCCTTTAGATGTGAAAACAGCCTACTTTTGGAGCTCGGAAAAAGAAAAATTGCTATATATTAACTTACACAGCGGTAAGTTTGTGATCCACAATCGGTTGGAAGGTAGAAGCAACGGTCCCATTATGATTCCCGTTAACGACCCGAAAGCTATGATATCCCTCAGTAGCGGGATAGAAAGGACATACATCATCGAACGAAAACAGTTTGTCCCGTTCGTTCTCCCACAATGGCTGTATCGGATCCCAAACAACTGCAACACTACATGGAGCACTAGAACTTGCGTCCTTTTTTTATATATGTAATAACGTTAACAAACACATATCGTCTTCTTCATTCAGAAGAGTTTAGACTTGGCATTTGCAAGACTTTGTTTTCTTATTCCGGTAGTTATTATTTTGGGTGATTATTGTTAGTCGTTTGTGCAAGATGAATAAGTTTTGAAAAACTTTCACATGTGGTGAGAATATTTGATTAAAGATTTTTTTATGCGGATGGCATCAGTATTAAATTGTTAATATGTATATCGTTTATATGGCCTCCAAGCCATAACCAAATATATGCATGGATCATCATGTTTCCAAATCATAATTCTTTCGAGTCTAATAAATTTTAGAGCCGGTCCATAAGCTACACTGGTCTCGAATACTAGACATAAGAATCTCTATTGTTTTGAAGATTCAATTGAGCGACTATAATAAGTTTGCCTACATGCAGAAACCACTTGAACTGAAAGTACAATATATGTATATGTGTTCGTTCTTCGTATCATTTCCATGCACATGAGGCAACCAAATCTCGTTTCATCCAACCAAGATATACAAGGCTCCATCTCTTTCTTCAAGCCTATACTTGTCTGAATAGTTCCTGAGCAAAGTTTTAATAGTAGAATTCACCAGGGGACTCAACGGGTAAGGAGTGAAACCCGCGATACCAAACCGTGACCTCCATTTCCCTAGGAGCTCGTGCCGCTCCACCCGATCAGCTCCTTCGCATGCGATGATATTCACAACATCTCTTGCTAGACAATGCTGCTCCACATTAATCCTTTGTTTGTGATTCCTTGGGAGTGTCACATCAATCGACTCGAACATGGCGTCATAGTAATCCATTGTCTACCTGAACCTTGGTAAGAAAGCAGACGTGTTTATGTTTGATTCTTGCTCCACTATAGTTGCCACTTTGGGAGATAGGCTCTTCACCATTCTCAGTAACTGGTCCACACAAGAAATATATATACAGCCAACACACAAGAATATCATCTTATATTATGCATAACGTTTCTGCTTTGTATGTAAGCTGCTTATGTAAAAGATGAAACGTATCTATAAGCTTTGAGAAGCAAAAACTGGCATGAGCATGCATAAGTTTCTTCTTTATCTTCCAGCATTGTAGAATACCCAAACAATACTTTCACTAATCATAACGCAATATAAATATATCAAGTTATCAACCATGTCTGACTGATATATCAATTAAGAAGATGATCCAAGGTTATCTGATATTGCCACATAAGCCTTTTTCACTTTCTGTGGCATTCTTGCTCACTCCAAGAAGTTCATAGTAGTCCTTAGCGGACATAAATGAAGAACCTGGTTACTTAAAATATATATTACTGTTACGATATTCAATCACAAAGAAATCAAACAAGTTGCAGAACTAAGGAAGCTCAGATGCTACATTTTCCATGAATAGACCTTGTCTGACCAAGATTAGAAAAAAATCTCTAAATTTATCCATTTCTGACCATGCCCTAAATTACAAGAACATAATGTTAACCAAATAAATCGTATATTACATGGAAAAGGTAACAAATATTTATTAAAATTTTATATTTTTAATTTTATATATTACAAATGTTGATAATAAGATGTTTGAAAATGGTAATGCTGCAGTGTTCTAACGCCAATTCCGTCACACGCTATGAACTGTTTCAAGCTTCTGGTCTCCCTTTGCAAGCGGATCCAATCAGCAGTTACCAGATTCTGGTGGGACGGTAACGATGGCAGCAGGAAGATGGCATGGATCTCTTGGTCAAAGACGACGCAACCGAAGGGATGTGGAGGACTGGGCTTCCGTGATTTTCAAAGCTATAACGAAGCTTTCCTCGCAAAGCTCAGCTGGAGAATTATTCATAACCCGACATGTTTAATGAGCAGAGTCTTAACCGGCAAGTATTGTACGGACTCAACGTTCTTGCAAGTACAACACAGAGCAGCTGAGTCGCACGGATGGAGAGGTGTGTTGATCGGAAGAGACCTCATCACAAGTAACTCTGGATGGGCAGTAGGAAATGGAGTTTCTATCAATGCTTGGACTGGCCCATGGCTCAGCCTAACCGAGAAAATACGACCAATGGGACCTATGCCGGAGAACCAGAGCACCCTCACCGTGGCAGACCTCCTCCTCCCTGACGGCTCGGACTGGAACAGAGAAGCTATTCAACTCTACTTTCCTCAGGAAGAAGAAAGAATCCTTCTGCTTAAACCCAACAAAACTGGAGCTGCGGACAAACTAATCTGGCTAGGCAACAAGACCGGGGAGTACACGACTAAATCAGGATACCACACGGCAATAAAAGACAGCCTCCCAGACACCGACTCCGCAGCAAGAAAATTTCGACTGGTATGGAGGTATCTGGAAGATGAACTTAGCACCGAAAGTGAAAGTGTTCCTATGGAAGATCTTCCAAGGAGCGTTGCCAGTGGGAGATAGGCTAGCTTCTCGAAACATACCCTCTGCCTTGGAATGTAAGCGCTGTAATCAAACTGAATCTATCACTCATCTGTTTATTCTTCACTGCGACTTTGCACAACAAGTCTGGAAACTCACCCCTTTTACTGACTGCATTGACACTAGAGGAATGATAGATTTGGACTCTGTCTGGCCTGCGCTTTGTGGTTTGATTTGTCTCCCTCCTAACGGAATTGCTACAGGGCCACTAGTTCCATGGATCTTATGGTCTTCGTGGACTGCAAGGAACAAGCTGACATTTGAAAAAAAGAGCAGCTCACCTGAAGATGTGATCACCAACGCCATCTCAACAGCCAGAGAATGGGTAAACGAACAAACGCGGGACTCCGCTCCTCCGAAATCAGGCACACACAGGTCACCAGCGAGACAACCGGATACGGCAACATTGAGATCAGATGCGGCCTGGAGAGGCGACCTGAAGTTAGCACTTAGCAGGACTGGGATGGACAATTGAAGACAAGGACCAACAAACGTCAAAATTGGCACACTGCCATTTTGTTGGATCACCATTAGTTGCTGAGGGGCTCGCCCTTCGGGAAGCTCTCAGCTTCAGCATCTCCCCAGGGATTCGAAGACTCCAGGTGTTCTCAGACTCCATTCAAATAATAAACGCCGCGACGAAAGTATCTACAAATGCAGAATTGCATGGGATCTCCTCTGATATCGCAGCACTAGCTTTGAGTTTATTTCTTTTGCTTGGATTCACCGTAGTAAAAATAAGGATGCTGATGCCTTAGCTAAGCAAGCTTTATTTAGGGAATCCTCTATTGTATTAAACAATGGGATCTAATCCTCCTTCTATGAAAGTTTGTGTTACAAAAAAAAAAAAAAAAAATATGAAAACATGTATAAATTTTTTAGTGGATATTTTTTTAAAATATTAAAATTTAGAAAGAATATGAGAATAGTTTCTCATTTAAAGTTTTATTAAAATCTCATTTAAGCATTATATATTAATAGAATCTAAAAGATCAGATTCTCAAAATAATGTAACAAAAATAATAATTAAAGTTTAAGTGATTATTTCAAAGGCAATTCTCTTGAATAGATCTTTTTAAGCTTTTGTCACAAAAATATACCTCAAAAACTAAAATGACCAAAATATCATTTTTTATTTTAAAAAATTTAATTTTTTTTTTATTTTTAAACCCTAAACCCCATCTCCTTAACTCTAAACCATAATGTCTAGATTAATTAACCCTAGGGGTATAAGTGTATATTTATTTTTTTGATAAAACATTTAAATTTATTTTGGTCATTTTTATTTTTGAGGTCTATATTTGTGACAAAAACATTTTTAGGTCTATACTAGGGAATTTCTCTTATTTTGAGAACTTTAGTTTAGTAGTTTCTGGTCATAAGCTATTAACTAATATTCTTAAATTAATTATAGATGCTCATTTAATCTTCGCTAGGTGTTTGCCCGCAATTTTGCGGGTAGTTATATTATATAAAGAAATATATATTATCTTTACGCTGTTATAATTTTTGAATAATAATTAGAAATTTAAATTTTAAATTTAAAATATTTAGATAATCAAAAATTTCAGTATATATTTTTAGAAGATATATGAGATTTAAGATAGTTCAAAAACATAAACCTTAGTCATTAAAAAAATTTCTATTACAAAAAAGAATATTATAATTAATTCAGATAATTAGTTGTAGAATTACTTTATATTTTAGTTTAACACATGAAAAACCAAAAATACTCTAGTTCTCAAGAGAGAGAAAAAAAAGAGAGTGTTTTTTTTTTTGCGTAACTCCAATATGACCAATATAATGATCGGAGGCTTTTATCATGAAAAATCTTTTAACGGTTTTGTGTGGGCTTTAAAACATGAAAGAATATGAGAATAGTTTCTCATTTAAAGTTTTATTAAAATCTCATTTAAGCATTATATATTAATAGAATCTAAAAGATCAGATTCTCAAAATAATGTAACAAAAATAATAATTAAAGTTTAAGTGATTATTTCAAGCTTGAGAAATTTAGTTTAGTAGTTTCTGGACATAAACTATTAGCTAATATTCTTAAATTAATTATAGATGCTCATTTAATCTTCATTATTTACTTTTTATCTATTTGTCATCAAATCTCTTTTCAGGATCTGAGCTAAAAAGATATTAATAGAAGATCTAATGATATCTCCCCCATTTAAACAAAGAAACTCCTATAAATTTGATGATGATTTACAAAAATTCATAGCAACAGAGGAAAACCCTAATAGTAAAAGTGCAACTCAGAAGAGAAAAGAGGAAGATGGAATCCTTGACAGATGATCTATGGACGACGGTACTTGCGAGATTACCGATTAAGAGCTTCACATGTTTCAAACTTGTTTGCAAGCAGTGGAAATCAATCCTAGAGTCTCCGTTTTTTCGTAACCTTTTCATGTCCGTCCACCAAAACTCTCCCTCTTCTTCATGGTCGCTCATGTACTATAGTATGACCGCAGATATGGTGGCTGACTACGAATGCGACACTTGGGGACTGAATCGACCTTTGGATTCTTTCATCAAGTCTCTCCTATTCGACAAGTACGATAAGCACAAAAACCGACACTTCAATGTGGTGGCTTACTCCGATGCTGGGTTGATTTTGATCCATACAGAGTCAACCGACATGGAGAAGGGAGTCCTCTACTTGGCTAACCCTGTTTCACGGGAATGCGTAGAAATCTTTCTTGATCCTCGTCCTATAGGTATTGAAATGAACAAATATTGCTGGGAATGGGGACTTGTCACACGAACTGAGCAAGGCCACCTTTTGGGTTACAAAGTTGTTGCCTTTCATAAAAAGTGGAACGACACGGAGTTAAGTTGTCTGATATATTCATCTGAGACAGGCATGTCGAGTCTGGAAACTTCCGTTGTCAACTATAATATTTCTCTTCATTCAATTAGCTTGAACGGTAATCTTCACTGGCTCGCCCTGAACAATGACAATCAAGAAGTTGTATTATCCATGGATTTCTATGCTACTGGCAGGGGTTCTAATCGATGTCGCGTTTCGCCTTTTCCTGACTTAGAGAAAACTACCAAATTTAAAAGAACTTGCACACCTTGTCAAGGGTTTCTCATGTATATGAACATAACCAAACTGGCTGGAAGCCTAGAAGATAAGTTGTGTGTATGGAGGCTTCGTAGCGAGGGATGGCAACTAATATCTAAAACCTCCCCAGGTTCTATCTTGGCCGGTTTCGACTATCTTCCGATGACGATAGACCCCTTTGATGCGAAAACAGCCTACTTTTGGAGCACCGAACAAGAAAGCTTGCTATATATTAATTTACACAACGGTAAGTTTGTGATCCACAATCAGTTTGAACATACAAGCGACGGTCACATTATGATTTCCCTTAACGACCCGAGAGCTATGGTTTCTGTCAAAAGCCCGATAATTATAAATCACATCATCAAACAAGCATACTTTCTCCCTTTTGTTCTCCCACAATGGCTGCATCGGATCCCTTAATAGAAGAATAGAAATGATAAGGAAAAAAAGAAATTGAGTAAAAGAACTGAAACAAGGAAAACTTGTTACTTATTATTTTCCCAAATTTCCCCCCAAATTTGATAAAAAAAAAAGTAAATTTGTTCAATAATTTCTTAAACATTAAATAAATTATAAAGAATTCATATGTAAAAAGTTATCTTTTGTAAATGGTGTAAATTCTAGAGAATGGACATAATTCACACCTTCATTCTTTTGGTCATCTTTGAACCTATGACTGTTTGCATTACTTCTTTTGTTTTCTTATTTTTGTTAGTTCCTTATGCGAGATGAATAAGTCGTAGGAAGCCTTTTAGTTGTTGATTTTTTTGTCTAAATGTTTACGTTGTTTTGCACGTTTGATTGTTCTTTCCGACGCAAAGCAATCAGAAGAGTTTAGACTTGGTATTTGCAAGACTTCTTTGTTTTATTATTTGGGTAGTTATTATTTTGGGTGATTATTGTTAGTCGTTTATGCAAGATGAATAAGTTTTGAAAAATTTTTATTAATGATAATGGTGAGAATAATTGGTTAAAGATTTTTTTATGCGGATGGCATCAGTGTTAAATTGTTAATATGTATATAGTTTATATGGCCTCTAAGCCATACCAAAATATATGCATGGATCATCATGTTTCCAATTCATAATTCTTTCAAGTCTAATAAATTTTAGAGCCGGTCCTCATTGTTGTTCATCTACACTGGTCTCGAATACTAGACATAAGAATCTCTATTTTTTTGAAGATTCAAATGAGTGACCAAATTTGCCTACATGTAGAAACCACTTTAGCTGAAAGTACAATATATGTATATGTGTTCGTTCTTCGTATCATTTCCATGCACATGAGGCAACCAAATCTCGTTTCATCCAACCAAGATACAAGGCTCCATCTCTTTCTTCAAGCCTATACTTGTCCGAATAGTTCCTGAGCAGCCTTTTAATAGTAGAATTCACCAGGGGACTCAACGGGTAAGGAGTGAAACCCGCCATACCAAACCGTAACCTCCATTTCCCTAGGAGCTCGTGCCGCTCCACCCGATCAGCTCCTTCGCATGCAATGATGTTCACAACATCTCTTGCAAGACAATGCTGCTCCACATTAATCCTTTGTTTGTGATTCCTT
The DNA here is from genome assembly GCF_000695525.1 of Brassica oleracea var. oleracea. Classification (NCBI taxonomy): domain Eukaryota; kingdom Viridiplantae; phylum Streptophyta; class Magnoliopsida; order Brassicales; family Brassicaceae; genus Brassica; species Brassica oleracea. The sequence goes on from NC_027756.1 coordinate 2,486,556, forward strand.
GGAAGTGTTACATCAATCGACTCGAACATAGCGTCATAGTAATCCATTGTCTCCATGAACCTTGGGAAGAAAGCAGCCGTGTTTGTGTTTGATTCTTGCTCCACTAGAGTCACCACCTTGGGAGATAAGCCCTTAACCATTCTCAGTAACCGGTCCCTGTAAAAATATACATACTCAGTCAAGGCAGGGACAAACGGTGCAATCGGCCGGATCCATCTTATGTTCCTCCACTTTTAGACAAAAAAAGTTAATAAAAAGGTCTAAAAATATATAAAAATAATTTTGTTTTCAAAATCCATTTTATTAAAATTTATTTATGATATTCTTTTGAAAACATTTAATAAAAACTTAAAATAAATATTATTTTTATGGTTCTAAATTAATTTTTGCTCTAGGACTCATGAAACTTTTGAGCTGACCCTGAGTCAAGGCAAAGTAAACACCCAAGCATATAAGTATTATGTTTTAACAAGTTTCAAAACAAAAAAAAAACAAAAATATGTACCGGTGATTCTCTGTGCTAACGCTCTCGTCAGGCATATGATGAAGCACAAAGGCAAAGTTAACGGCTAGAGCTTCCCCTGTTCGGACTCCAAGATTGTTAGGTTTAACTTCAGCCACTGACACCGACACCGAGTTGAACTCAAATGGAACGTTAAACTTCTTAGCAAGCTTAGCAAGTCTATTTCCCACAATACTCAACCCACCTCCACGCGCATACGCTGAAGCCATATCATCAATACCCGTTATACGTATCCAAGGAGGCCCACCGGGCCTCTCCGCAAAAGCCTGGATAAGAGTAACCCATTGACTCCCTTGACCGATTTGGAAATCGATAATATGAACTCTGTTTTCATTCTTCATGGCTTCAGCAATGGCACCATTTGCTGACATGTATCCGAACTTGAAGTAAGGGCAAACCTCGTAGAGGATGTGCATGTAGGAGAGAAGCTCGTTGCTTGCCGGTTCAGGGCACCTATTAAGTGATTTGTATATGGAACTACCTGATGAAGCTAGCTGAGCCACTAGGCCTTCTAGTAAGTAAGCTCCTAACCGTTGGATAGGCTCGCCTGAAACAGAAACCATTAGACGCAGCTTCTCCATCATCGAATTTGCCATCATAAGATCGTTTTCAGACATAGCTTTTGCACATGAAACAAGATCAGCTCTTAGGTCGCGTCTAGAGACGGCCTCTAGAGTTGATCTCCAGCTATTAGTCACTTGACATGGCGTTGATACAAATGAGTCATTGTAATAAAGGGCTAAGTCTAAGCAGTCTGGTCCCATCATCGCTGTTTCAAGTTCCTTAATCTTGTCATTAAAATCGTCGGTCACACAAGAGGCAGACGTATCCTCATGTGTCGAGTTGTTGTTGTTGTTTGATACCAAAACCGTAGAGTCAGGTGATGATGATGATGGCTCGAGCATGCAATACCGTTTACGGGAGTTGTTAACCGGTATGTACCTAAGCTTCCCAACAGAGTTGGCCTCAAAAGGAGGTAAAGAGTAAGCTTCAATCTCTTGTCTTGGATGCTTGTACATTTCTTGCCACTTGTGTGATTCACACCTTGTAATAATCTGCAATACTACAAGTAGAAATAATCAAAAATCGTTATTCAAGAGAAGCTCTAGCTCATGTCAAGACTTGAATTGTCTCAAGTCTTAACATATAGTTTTGTAACACATAACCACAAGATCCCTCTATTTACAAGGAACCTAATAAGGGAAAAAAATATAATTCAATTAATTGAAGAATATCTAATAAACAAATCAAATCTACTTAACAATACTGTAGCCACTCATAAAAAACAGAGATCAAGAACTCAACAGAGCAGCAAATTCATACCTTTTTGGTCGGTGGCTAGATTACTTGAGCAGACAGTATCAAGACAGAGAGAGAGAGGGTTTATAATCTTATGTGTGACCGGAGGAGTTCAAGATCAAACAGAATTGCTCGTGTGAAGAAAAAGAAAATAATCTTAGAAGTACCCACCTGACTCTTCTGAGATGAAACACCTTAAAGTTAGTGAATCTTATTGAAGTACCATGTGAACCAGTGCCAAGGAGCAAGAAGAGAGATAAAACTGTCGGAGACAAGGCACATGTGACTTTAAAACAGAAGTCACTCTTATTACCAGAGAGAGAAAGAGAGAGAAAAGAATCTCAATCAGGCGTGTTATTAACGGTTATACCACTCAAACATGTCTTGACCACCACCACAACAATTATATTTAAGATACATGTCCCCAGTCCAATATTTGTCTCGATCCGTTTTTTCAACTTTCAGTATTCGAATCTATATTATAAGGAAAATATATGAAAAACATTATTATTTTTAATTCAAGAATATACAGAAAAGAGGAAAAAACAAAACAAGAGGAGAATACCATAGTCCATAGAAAATCAAAGTCTAGCATCTTGACCGCGTAGAGAAAGACTACAATGTTAGAATTCAAATGATGCGATTCCATGCCACACACGACTGTTGAAAACACAGCTATGTTGATTTTGATCACTTCCAAACGTTTGTAATAAGTTTCAAGTTTTATAATTAGTTTTGTTCAAATTTTAGGATACCATTTTGATGATCCAACCGAAGCGTTCAGTCGGAACTGATATATCCATGTTCGGAAGCATGTTGGATCATAAGGAAAAATACAAAAAATATATACTAGTAGTGTAAAGTGGTCAAATATGAACAGCCATCATTGTATGTTAACTTAAAGCATTATTTACTTCTTAGTATTTTTATGGGGGTTAACTCCATATGCCCCTTTGACTCACGAAAAATGCTCAAATTTCCCATCAATAAAATATATTTTTTTATTTATTTATTTTAAAATAAGAAAATAGGCTAAATACATCTATAACCCTAACAAAATTACATAACTACATGATCCGGCCACTCAAACCCGGCCCACCCAAACACATACGGGTATAACCATTTTCCTAAACCTAAACTCCGCGTTTAGACAAAAAAGAGAAAAATAAATTGTCGTTCTCTCCTCTCTTTCTCCTCGTGCCTGTTCTTTCGGACGTTCTTGATTTCCAGAAACTCCCGGCTTCATCGTTTCTTCTTCTTATTCTTCTATTCTTCTGTTATAATCAAGACTTCATCTTCTGAATCGACATCCTTCATTCTGGTAAGTTATTTTTTGACCTTGATTTCTTTGTATTTTGTATCTAGGTCAGATAAAATTTAGGGAAAACTTGTAAATTGTAGTCGAAAAGTTTGGTAGGATCTTAGTAAGCGAGATTGTGGTTTGAAATTGGGGAAAACATCTTGAAACTGTAGAATTGGTATAAATTGAAACAAAAAACCAAGAGCTCGCGATTTTTATGGGTTCTTTCTTACTGGATCCAATTGGTTTTCTTGATTTATTGTTTGTGATATGAAACCGAAATCTCTTTTCAGGATAAATGTAAACTGAAATATAGTAGGTGATTTATTGAGTGAATGAAATGTTTGAGATTAGGAAGTAATAATTCTAGATTATGCCTAAATGTGTGTTGTTGTGTTGTTTTTGGATGTTCAGAGGAAGTAGATAATGGCAGGTAACCGTGGAGGGAAAAAAAAGACTACAAAGAAAAGTGGAAAATCCACAACAGCTCCTGTCGCTGAAGAGCATGTGGAAGAGCTATCAGACGGAAACAGAAGTGATGATATGTGTGACCCTCCCTCTGAGGTATAATATTTTTTTGGTTTTAGTTGAATAAAGTGTCACTGGTTGGGTGTGTATTAGTTTTATTTTAATTAAGTGCTACTGTTGTGTATTAGTTTTGAATTGAAGCTTTATTGATGTTGGTAGGAGTAACTGAGTTGTTGTGATTAACATCTTGTACAGGGAATGAAGGGCCTAAAAAGAAAGCGTCCATCTACTGGATGTGGAGTCTCCAGTAGAACTAGAGCTAGAAAAGCGGTATCAAATGGGAATGAGCCGGTTAGAGAAGAGAGTAATCCAGTGAGAGGAACGACTGTGGTTTCGCTCTCACTTGATACCGAAAGTGAAGGCATGTCTTCTGTTTCCTCCAAGGTAATTTTTGCATTCATTTTAATCATTTATTTTATTAGTTTACTAGTAAAAAAGGACTAATACATATATATTTAATTGCAGGAAAGACAACCACCACAGCCCCTTGAAATGTACTTCAAGAACACACAGTACCTGAAGACTTGCAAGATTCAGACCAAGTGCCGCGTGAAGAACACAGTTGATGTGATTAAGGAACTTAAGGAGGAGGTCGGCTGGTTCACGAGCCATCCTCAGTTTTGTCATTTCTTCCACATGCCTGATGAAGAATTCCTGAAGCTCCAAGGAATGTGGATGTTACTGTTGCACACCATTCGTATTGAAGGAGAAGAAGCTGCATGGTTTGGGGTGAATGGTGTGCCCATCCGCTACTCTATGAGGGAGCATGCCCTCATCTCTGGCTTGGACTGCCATGAGTATCCGAGTGGACATTTGAAGCTCGGGGGTACTAAGTTTGTGGATTATTACTTCGGTAATAAGAAGAAGATCACCATAGTAGATGTGAAGCAGAAGCTGCAATCTATGGGGACAACATGTAATGATAGATTGAAGATGGCTGTCCTGTTCTTCCTTGGTCGGATTATCAGAGGAACGACGAAGGATTCTGCAGCATTAGACCCGTTCATCTTAAGGATAGTGGACGATTTGGATGTTTGCAGAACATTTCCTTGGGGTCGTCTAACATTTGATGATGCAATAAAGGAGATTAAGCATGTAATGGAGCTTCTGAAGGGTGAAGTGCACCATGCAACCAGCTTTAATGGATTCATAATTCCATTAGAGGTAAAGCACACAATTTAGCATTAAGTGAAATTTTTGTTATTTATAACCGAAAATCTGACACTATGACACTTCATTTGTGTAGGTTTTGGCTTTTGAGTGTATTCCTAAGCTAGGAAAAAA
>NC_027756.1:2491734-2503151 GCF_000695525.1 Brassica oleracea var. oleracea
AACTTTATGAGTCAGATGTTGCTGCACGAAAGTTTACAAAGACGAAAGACAAAGAAAAGGTGGCGATTGTAGAAGGTTCATCTTCTAATTCTGGTTTGGAGTCGATGTTGAAAGGTGTGGAAGAGAGGATTGTGAAGGCCATGGAAGAAGGATTTTCTGGAATTAATTTAACGGTAGAGACAAAGCTGGAGGCTATGAACTTGGGGATGGGTAAACTTGAGAAGTACCAGCGAGTTTTGAAAAAAAAAGTCTAAGAAAATAGAAGACAAGTTGACTTCTATTGAAAGCAAAGGAAATGAAGATGAGGAATATACACAGTGGAATGATTTTGATTATGGTAGAGATCATGGGAAGGATAGAGACATGGCTGAGGCAGAGAAGGCTGAGACAGGGAAGAAAATCAGTGAGAAGGATGAGGAAGATGAGAAAAACAGTGGGAAAGATGAGGAAGACGAGGAAAACAGTGAGAAGGGTGAAGAAGAGAAAGACCAAGAACCTGAAAAAGATAAAGAAAACAGTGACTCTGTTGAGAAAGGCGAAGAATACGTGGAGAAATCAGATGAAGAAAATTCTCTGTTAAGGCTTCATGAAAGAGTGAGAGTGCAAGCGGAAGAATTTTGGAGGACAATTGATGATGAGTCTGAGGCTGAGAAAGAGGCTGAGGAAGAGGTTGAGAAAGAAACAGTGGGAAAGATGAGGAAGACGAGGAAAACAGTGAGAAGGGTGAAGAAGAGAAAGACCAAGAACCAGAGAGTGAGAAAGAGGCTGAAAAAGAGGTTCAAGAAGAGAAAGAGGCTGAGAAAGAAGAATCCAAGGAAACTCCTACCTCTACCGGAGTAATAGTCATTACACCACGTGGTAGAACTAAGGCAGCAGCTGCGAGGAAAGCAATCTCTATATCACCAGAGATTGTTGTGGCAACAGGGAAAAAAAACAGTGAACAAGAAGCCATGGTAATTGAGCAAGAAGCTATTCAATAGTTTTTAAAATTTGGAAAAATACTCCAATTTATAAAATAATTAAAAACAGTTTACACGTAAAATGCAAACCACATATAAAACGTGCATGGATAAAAAATCCACATGTAAAACGTGTAGCCGTCATGTATTTTGATATTATATTTTGATTACACTTAGTAATTCTTGGTAAGCTTCAAGGACTTAGTAATACTACCTTACACATAGTAATCTTTTGGCAATTTTTAGGTTTATCTAGTAAAACCCTGAGAAAATGATCTTTTTTGTAGTAAAACTGATGCTTTTACACTATAATAATTATTAAAGAAGACATTTTCAGGAAGCATTTGCCAGGAATATTTATTTTTTTAGATTTTCCTTACCATGGTCTAACCATTCATACAATAACAATGAAAGTTAAGAGAGTTTTTTGAAAAAAATGAAAAAAAAATTCTTAAACTGCTGAAATAATCATAAAAAATAGTCTTAATATATATTTAGTAAGTAACTAGTCTACAAATTGATAAGAATCATAAAATATATATCGATTCTACATACTAAACATAAATACTCATACTAATATATATGTGGTCCAAATAACACATAGTAAACCCAGTATTCCTAGTAGTTCAAATAACACATAGTATAATTCCAAAAATACAGGTAGTCCAAATAACACATAGTAAATCCAGTAATCCTAGTCGGTCAAATAACACTTAGTAATTCTAGTAATACAGATCGTCCAAATAACATATAGTAATTCCAGTAGTCCTAGTAGTCGGAATAGCACAATGAAACAAATTTCAACAATCAAACACCTGAACCTGAACCACTTCCACATTCAAAATACGCTGCCATACCTCTTCCTCTGGCTCTCCCTGTGTCTGTGCTTGTGGCTCTCCCTCTTCCACTCCCTCTGCCTCTTTTTCCTCTTCCACGCGCTTCTCCTGCTGATGGTTTCCTTGTTTGTTGTGGTTTTCCTTTCTTGACTTCAAATTCTGGAGGAAGTACTTTCTTTGCTCTAATTTCTTCTGGTATAACCCAATCAGACATATGAGGAACATGATATATTGTCCTGTGATAAGCCAAAGCCCATTGCTCTACCAAATAGTACTTAAAACAATACTCAGATAGATGGAGTTTCCTTCCCGCTTTGTCAGTCATGAATGTGGCAGCAGCTACTGCATGAACACATGGATATTTGTCTTTATCAAATTGCCCACAGGTGCACGTGTTCATAGCCATGTCCACGGTATAACGCTTCCCGTCACTACCATGCACACTGTACTCGAGATGGAAGCTGTTTAACTCATCAACCCGAAGAAACCCTGCATCAACACATCTTTTAGTCATTTCCTCCTCCACTATAGGCACAAGCTTCAGTGCGGGTGGCATTTCAGCTGCCTCTTTCCTGTGCTTGTTAAACCATTCAGCAATTTTTCCAATGATAAAATCAAACATTGGAAGTAAGGTGAACTTTCTTGCGTCCTTAATAACACCGTTAAAAGATTCTGCTGAATTGGTGGTGTCAACATTGTACCTAACTCCTTCAAAGTAACATCTAGCCCATTTCTTTTGTTCACAACTTCTGTCAAGATACTCCGCTGCACTAGGATATTTCCTGCCAAAAGCGTCATAAAGGACCAAGAACTCCGCCTCTGTATAAGCGTGTGCGCACTCCATAAACTTAAATGCACATGTTTCTCTGTTGTTACAGACGTAGCCTTTAACATTTTGAGACAGATGCCATATACAATAACCATGAGCGGCCTGAGGGAACACTTGATGTACTGCCTTGATCAAGCCTTTGTTTCTGTCCGAAAGAAACACCAATCCAGGGAGATCCGATATCACTGATTTCAACTGTTCCATAAACCATAGCCAACTCTCATATTTCTCACCATCAGCAACACCAAACGCAATTGGGTAGTGGTGATGATTGGGATCCTGAGCAGTCGCAACAAATAACACTCCACCATAAACAGTCTTCAGGTGTGTTGCATCCACAACAAGGACTTTTCTCATCGCGCGGAATCCTTCTATGCTAGCTCCCAAAGCCCAAAACAGATACTTAAATTTTTTGCCCTCATCCACAACCACACGAGTTATTGTGTCAGGATTCACCTGCTCCAGCATGTGCATATAACAATATAATAAAGAATAACTCTCTTCAGGAGTTCCGCGCACTTTATTAGCAGCTAGTCTTCTTCCTCTATATGCCGTTGTGTATGATACTTCCACAGCAACTCTCTGATGAACCAAATCGATCAGAGCATTGGGACGTGGTGTGTCAAAACTTCCAGGATAATCTTGGGCCAGGATAGATGCAACGATTTGTTGTGTGCCTCTCCTTCTATTAGGCAGTGTTCTTGTGGTAACAACAGAACATCTATGCTGCTTGATGTAACTTCTAACTGACCAAAGATCTGAATTCGTTAACTTTGCAACACGCACAAACCACTTGCAGCCTTCTTTGGCTCCTCGGCATTTTATCACATATCTCTTAGTATCCGACTTAATTACCTCATACTCAAAACACTTCACATGTGACGCCGCCTGAATATGAGTTTGCGCTTCCTCCTTGGTTCTAAATTCTTGATCTAAAACCAAATCCATACCATCATCCCACTCCTTATAGACAACTGGTGTGACTTCAACTGAGGGTCCTGCTTCTCTTTCGGTGGCATTCTCATGCATCTCAATGTCTTCGTAAAGTGTAAGCACACCACCAGTACCTTCATTATCAGTTGCATCCTTCTCAGTACCTTCTTCATCACCACCATCTGTCTCAATAGCCTCTGTATCAATAGCTTCTGTATCAGTAGCCTCTCTATCAGTAGCCCCTCTTTCAGTAGCCTCTCTATCCGATAGACTGCCATAGAAATCAGTGTCATCATCCCTTTTGTTGAACTCCACATGTAGAACACTTCTACAATTCTCTTGATTTACTTGCATTAGATAACAAAAAACGTCTTCATCTTCCCAGATATATGATGGCTTGTTCGAATACATTACCATTGGAAAGTAACTAATCTTCGCTTCCATCTTATAGTCATCTACCTTTATCTTTCTGCAAATACGCTCAACCAAAACAGAGCGTGTGATCTCATCCACTGATTTCTTCAACACAAAAGTGTGAATTTCATCTTCCCCTTCACCTTCTAAAATATATTAAAAAAAGAAAGGTTAGTATAGAGAATTTAAAGACAAATGGGTAATAGGAAAAGAGAAGGGACAAAAAGAATGATTTTTTTCTCATAAGGGCATTTGGAGTTAAAGCCCTATTTTTATAAACTAACAATTTAAAGCTGAAAATAATTGATAGATAATCTTTTATAGAATCAACAAATGACGTGATGAATGTTCAAAAAAAAATGACGTGATGACATTTTTTTTGCTAACTAACGTTATGACATAAATAAACGGGAAATTGCATTGTATGACTACCAAACAAATTATAATTCACTATCTAGCTAAAAAATAAGTTGACCATGATATTTAATATATTTTTTATATTATTTGCCAAAATACCCCTTAAAACTAACGACGAAACCATTTACTATTTTCTATCGTATCTACTATTTGTTTTTCTTTCTTCCTCTCAGATCAATTATTCCCACAACCATGTCTTTGATCTCATATTTTTCAATTTTAAATCATATAACACAGACTGGATCTATCGTTGTAACAATGCTGATTTTGATTGTTATTTAGTGTAACTATTTATGTAAGGTTACTATATTATTTGGATATAGTCTTCTATTTTTCATATATTGATTGCATCTAAAATATTATAAATATATATATTATAGTTTATATTTAGGTTTAGGAGTTTAGTGATTAGGATTTAGGGTTTATTGATTATGGTTTAGGGTTTAGTATTTAAGGATTGGGATCGGGGTAGGAATAACATTTAGTATTCATTGGTTTTGGATCGGATTGGAGTACTATACTACTTGAACAATATGAAATAGAACAATCAGACTTTCAAAATATATTTTTAGATGTTGATTTTATCTGAACTATTATAAATAAATATATATATATATATATATATATTAATTTATGTTTGGATTTAGGGTTTAGTCATTAGTGTTTAGGTTTAGTATTTAAGGGTTGGGGTTGGGGTTAAAGTAATATTTAGTATTCATAGGTTGTGGATCAGACTGGAGTCCTATACTATTTCAACAATGTGGAATAGAACATTAAAATTTTTTCAAAATATGTATTTGTGCATTCCAGATTCTTTGAAACACATTATGTATTGTTTCATATAGCATGGATCCGTGTCATTCCTTATCTGACACCAACAATTTTTAGTCATCTATTTTATTTCCTATAGTGCATATGCATGTAGTAAATAAGTGTATCATTTGGATAGATCATGTGATGTAATAGTAAATATGAGGCTTTAATCCTATCCATAGCTACAATCGCAACGTCATCTGCTTTCTTCCTCTTTACCTGCTATTTGAAAAGAATGAGAACATAACCGGATGAAATGAAAGTAAAATATTAGTAACTTAATTATGTCAAAATCATTGCTATATTCTTAATTTTCATTCAAAATTTGGTTATTCAGCAAATTAACCCTAAATAAATTGTAGGTTATGAATAAACTAGCATATTAAACCGAAATACAAGTTGCAGACTTTGCAACTAAATCCTAAATTACTCCAATCTTTTTTTTTTTGAATAGCACGTCAGAATGTCAGGTAGGGGTAGATTCACTTTCGCAAAGCAACAAGATATAATTGAATCAGAATCCCAAGCAGTAAGAAATTATAGAATAGCTTTCGTTGCTCAAAAAAAAAAAGAAGATTTGCTTTCTTTTTTAACCTTTACTCTCTTTTTGTTAAGTGAAGTGAATGTTGTGTCATTTGGACCCCACAACAAAACCCCCTTGCTGTTCTTTAATCTTTTCTTTTTAACAACCCTCCCATTCTAACACCTACACGTAGGTGTTACTTTTTACCAAAAGATAATAATGAAATGGAATGTTTTCTAAACTTATATACATCAAATCTGTCCTTTTGTATCTTCATACAAAGAAGGATACATTGACAATTTATGCGATGTGAATCTGTATTTACATGACTTGTGAACTAAAATAAATTCTAATGCTAATTTTTTTTTTGTGCAAAAAAATCTAATGCTAAATCTTTTTGCATTCCTTGTTCTTTTCATGGCTTAATTCTATCAACCGTGTCTTCAACTACTTTCACACCATCTCCAAACCAAAACTTTTTTTGGTGATGAAATGCAGAAATTCTGCAGTCTTCCTCGATGTTTAAGAAATCACTAGGTAATAATTATGGGTTTTATAAAGGATTATAGTTGAGATAGGTGACTATACCGATTTTTTAAATGTCTAAACTGATTTTTAGAACAATGGTCTTCCTAGTGCCCACTTAATAGAAATAATACATTTAGTTCTCAGATTATAAATAACTAAAATATATGCACCAATTTTATCATCCTTGTTGCCGTAAAAGTGTAAATAATCATTTTTTTTATCAACAAAATATTCAAATATTGAATCTACTATATAAAGGATAAAAAGTATGATTCGACAAGTGAGCCATTTTATGTAGATTAAACTGAAAGGTGTTCCCCTGGTTCAAACCCAAGAGAGAGTATGCAAACTTTTGGTTTCTCTCTTTGAGTACAAATAGGAATGATGGTTCCTGCCATCCGAGCATATGTGAACAAGCTTACCACACATGTGAACAATCACTAATAGACATTTTTTTCAAACTTAAGATAAGAGAAAACAAATACTGTCGTGTAGAAAAAGAAACGAGTTTGGTGAGCCATGAATTATTTGTTGCTAGCAATTTCTTCTTCTGCAGGTGTAATCAGAGAATCATCCAATATAAAGAGTTAGATAGGTCAAAGCCAATGTAAGAGTTTAAGAACATAGATAAAATAAAATTCAGACTTTGTTGCTTCTGCAATCAAAGTCTCTTTGCGTTTCATAAATCACCTAATCAAACAATAAAGAAACCACACAATAGAATAACAAGTTGATATCAACAAAGTTAAAACACATGTCATAAACTAGAAAATAGCAGTAGATAGTTATTAAGGCTACAAACACACTGTTTACAAAACAGAGTGAGGAGTTTTAGGATATGAATACTATATATATAAAGGAAGAACCATCAAGGGTTGGATCTAAAAGGATGACGCTCGTTTGACTGAGGATCTACCTTAGGCGAAAGACTGTATCCATGAAGCAGATCACGTATCTTCGAGTACATCAACACTTGCGAAGGGTCTCCACCACCACCACTGCTCTGTGATGCTGCTACCCTCGAGCTTTCCTGCAGCTTAATCTTCTCAAACAGATACTGCTTCTCCGCCTCAGCCTCGCTCATCCTCTGCTTCAGATAGTTACTCGCGTACTCCTCCTCAGACTTATCCGTTTTCGCCAGTATAATCCTCTGCAGCCTCTCGCCTTCCCGCTTAGCTTCGTTGGCTTTAAGCTGGAACATGTCTGCCTCCGCTTGCTTCAGCCTCACGATCCTCTCCAGCTCGTCTATCTGAAGCTTCTTCTTCTGCCTCTCCGCTTTGAGCTCCGCTACTTCTTTGGCCTTGTCTTCCAGCTCTCTGTCGCACGTCTCGAGAGCCATCCGTGCCTTCTTGAACATCCTCATCTTCTCCTCGGACACTACTTCCATCTTCCTCAGAGTCTCTTGTACTACTTCGGCGATTCGGGTGCACGCATCTTGTGGTGCTATCAGACCTCCGTTTTCAAAGCTCATAGCAGAGTCTAACTCAATCTCTTCAGTGGCATTGTAATAACAAAAGTGCGTTAGTCTAAACACACAGAGTAATGTTCATTCATAAATGTATTTTAATAAATTTGAAAATTCAACTAAATCTAGTGTTATTAGTTCTGTAATTTTTAAATCCACATGAGTTATTAGTTTTATGATTTATAAATTCTAATTCAATCGTACGGATTTACTAACGAATTTGATTTCATAAAAGATTTGTATAGATTTATTTATTAAAAATACAAAGAAACGGATTGTAGTAAAAACTAATTAATATTCATATGTTAGATTTAAAAAGGACAATTCTCCCAAATAGACATTTTTAAGTTTTTGTCACAAAAATAGACTTCAAAAAACAAAATGACCAAAATAGACTTTTTTATTTTGAAAATTTTAATATTTTTTTAGTTTTTAAAATTTGGGTCCTATCCCAAAATTCCACCCCTTAACTCTAAACCCTAAACCCAAAACCCAAAACCCAAAAACACACTACTTAATAAAACATTTTGGTCATTTTGATCCTTAAAGGCCATATTTGTGACAAAAACTCTTTTAGTGTTATCCTGGAATTTCTCAATTTAAAATCTGTATATTTTTAAATATTATATGGATTTCTAAATCAGTTAAAATATATAAACCAATAATAAAACACATACACTTACCTTGGAAGAACATTAATATTAGTTTAGCTACCGTTGTCTCCGCCAAGCCACCTTTAATCGTATCCATAACCTCCTCACACTTCCAGAACAGTTTCCTACCTCTCTGATCCTCGCTTCCTCGGAAGATCCTACTAACAAAATCCAGCTCCTTCACCAAACACTCCCTATCCCAGTTCGACGCACAGTGCTGAAACACATCTTTAACAAACCCAATCAGCTCAGAAGCGTGGTTACACGCCCTGCACTTGAACATCATCTCTCCAGAACGACCCGACGCGCTCTTTGCAGTGATCTGTCCATCTCTTATAGCGCAATCCGTATGAGTCCAGTGGGAACACGAGTCGCACCCGATCCAGCGGCAGGTGTTGACTGAAAAATCAAACTTGTTGCAGATCACACACATGCAGAGGCTGCAGAACCCTTTCCTGGTGGCGCATACGTCGCAGCGGCAACCGTCGGCTGGTAGCTGGTTTTGGCAGGGTATGTTTCTGCACCTCTTGTGTAAGAATATCTCCACGAGAGATGACTGAGAGAGGCTTATGTTCGGGTGCAGGAACGCTTGGATTCCAGTGTTTATCGCTACGAGGATCTCAAGCTGGGAACGGTGGGCTCTGAGGAGCGTTGCGGAGTTCTTCAAATCGGATCTGCTCTGAACAAGCTTCTGCAAGAACACGAACTCCTCGACGTTTCCTTCGAGAACAGCTTTAAGACCATTCTTCAGCTCCTCGAGAAACTCGTCGGGTAATCTTTGCATTCTCTCCGCGACTAGCTCCACTCTTTCTCTGGCGATGTCTCGGACCGATACTTTATCTGCGCTGGAGACGTGGTGCATCACGGTTTGTTGTTGTTGTTCCTCAGGCTCTGTCTTTTGTTTAACCGCCGTCTTCTTTGCTGCGATAGGATCAGCGAGCGGCCATGTTTCTTGAGAGCTGGCGCTCTCGGCTGGAGACTCGCGGACGAGGTCGGAGTTGTTGTTGGAACGTGGCTCATGGCCGTCGTGTGATACGAGTGAGAGAGTTGTTTCGAGGGCTCCGGTTCGGAGCTGCTGACGTGGAGGTAGCATCTGGTGAGGGTGATTGGAGCCAGATGATGTGCCCATCCAACAAGTTAAAAAGGGCTGGCATCAAAAGTAATGTAATCAAGACACATAGTTAGTTATGAATTTGACTTTAACCCAAATTATTAGTCAAAATCCCTAGAAAATCACAGGATTTTTTTTTTTTTTTTTTTTAAAAGACAAAAGCACGTTCTTGGTGTCGTTAAGACAAAGCAAGAACAAGAGTAAATGGCTTCTCTATAGCTTCATTACAAGACATGTTAATATCAAAATAAGACACGAACCTATTTGCCTCAATCCGAACCGCGAAAAGACGGAGAATCTTACAGATTCGTAAAAAATATAGATAAATATAAACTAAATCAAGGTTAGATATATTGTATACACAACTCAATCGTCACTGATCTAAACCGATTTTCAAAATATTCATCGACCTTCAACAACTCGTATAAGAAAGTTTCCATCTTTTTTTAGACAAGAAACAGAGAGAAAACAGATCCGGGCGTAAACTAAAAAGGAGGAGTACTCACCGGAACGGGAGAGACGGCGGGAGATGTAGCCGAGGAACGAGGATGGGAGAGAGAGTGAGCAAAGACAACCTGTAAGGAGAAGAATAATTTACTTTTTATTTTATTTTTTTAAGGAGAAAAATGGGAAGAATAATTGACTGAAATAGTTGAAAGTTCTAACCGCTCCACACAGCTGCCGGTTTCTTTACTATGTAAAGGTCACCGAACCAGCCGGTGATCTCTGTGTCTTGTTGACTTTTGAGTCTTCATTTTTTTCCTGATTTTCTTACAACTCCCACCATTGACTCCAACAAAGATTTCGTTTTGAAGTTAATATAATACTCCAAAGACATATTAAAAATATAAAAATATATTTTTTGCAACAATTTTCTTCTAAAATATGAATTATTTTGAAACTGAGGGAGCTACATTCAAACTCACTCGTACCAATAAAATTCGTATATATTTTTATTTAATTTCGCTTTGATTTTTTTTTTCCTGTATGTTGGTAAAATTAGCACAAAAACGAATTATATGGGCCAGTGTAGATACGGGAATGTCAAAATCAAGGCAGGCTGTTTTTGTTGTTGAATGGGCCTTTAATACATTTTGACAAGGATTAGAGCATCCACGATGGGCGCACCCATCCTGGAACCCTTAGGAATTTAAAAATAATTTTTTTTTGTTAAATAGTTAAAGATCCGAACCAAATAAGTGTTTACAATGGTGAGTCTTAATAAAAAGTCCTTAGAATAAATTTTTTTTTTTTTTAAGTGAATTACCAAATGTTTTAATAATATAGCATGAATAAATTTAAAATCACAATAATTAAAAATAAAGATACAACAATTATTAATATTCATCACCAAATTTGTTCCAGACATTTTGAATTAAGTCATGTTTCAATTGGGCATGCATATTCATATCACGAAGATCATTCCGATTGGGAAACATATTATTCAGATTTGTAGGTCTCTCCGTTTCCACCTGTGAAGTTCTAGTGTTGTCTCCTTCTTCAAATTCAGATATATCGATACGAGTTTATCCGCCCCGTTCATTTTCGACTATCATATTGTGTAGGATGATACATGCTCTCATAATCTTTCCTATCTTTTCCTTATCCAAAGTTTTTACCGGGTTTCTCACAATCGCAAATCGAGCTTGCAATACTCCAAAAGCCCGCTCTACATCTTTTCGGGTAGTTTCTTGAAATTTAGCAAATAACTGTTCCTGAGGACTTTGAGGGAGGGTGATAGATTGGATAAATGTTGACCATTTTGGATATATACCGTCTGTGAGGTAGTACGCCAACTTATACATGTGTCCGTTGACCATGTACTTTACCCTCGGAGCTTTACCTTGTAAAATGTCATCAAAAACAGGAGAGCGATCGAGGACATTAATATCGTTTAAGGTACCTGGAGGACCGAAGAAAGCGTGCCATATCCAAA
>NC_027756.1:2504748-2548746 GCF_000695525.1 Brassica oleracea var. oleracea
AAACCAACCAAGAGTAGTGCAGCGACCATTACACAGACGCGCAACGCAAAGCCATTTCTAAGCACTGCATTCTTCTTAGATAACTCACACACCACCTTTTAAAGCTTCATCAGCTTCTGGTCACACTCAAATGCTTGCTCCTTCACCAGCCTAAGCTGTGTCTGAACGTCTCTGAGCTCCTCCGTAACAGCTACATCCCACCACTTCCAGATGTGGCAGTCCCCATCGTTTATATTCTCGCACATCAGATACAAGCGCCCTGGATCTTTACGCGTGTAAGATGTTGCAACTACTGCATCAGAACCACAGTAGCATGTCGAAGGCATTCCATCATCAGCTTCGTCTCCATACACTTGATGCAAGATCCTACTGTCATCTTCATCCTTGTACAGTTCACATTCTGCTTCAAGAAGGGACGTCATGTCAAGCGACTCTGCTGAAGAAGAAGGCTGTGTATACGAATAATCTTGTCCCATTATGTCTCTGTAAACATGAAAGAAATCATGTAAGATTAAGCGAGGAAGATAAAGTGAGGAAGAAATCAAAGATCATTAGGGTAAGAACTGATTTAAGAAAACAAGACAAATTGTTTGAAACGAAAATCGTTTTCAAACTCAAACTACAAACCGATCTAAAACCCTCTTCTTTGAAACCCTAATTTCAAACGACCTTAAACCCCAAATCGATTGAAAACCCCCATCTTTGAAACCCTAATTTCAAACGTTTTTGTCCACAAATCGATTGAAAACACAAATCAGAACCCTAATTTCAGAGGAAAACAACATGTAACCTAATCTAAATCGAAAAAACAGTAAAAGAAAGCTTCAATTTACCTTCGTCAAAATCGATTGGAAATCGCTTTTTATCGCCTTTTCTCGACAGCTTTTTTTTTTCTCTCCTTCGTCGAAAATGAATTTTTTTTTCCGTCTACACCAAAGACGAATGAATCTTCCGCCAATACCCACCTGCCACGTTGCCCAAGGTTCAGCTCCCTCGACCCCTTACTTACGGGTTGATCCTTAGATAACTATGCTGAAATATAGTTTTTATATTACCATTAACTTTGGTAATGACCCTTAGGAATCGCTAAGGGCTTCTGTTGCGGTTGGTCTAAGAAAGTTGTATGTCTTTGTGTTTTGTGGTCCATCAGCTAGCTTGACCGCTTTTAACGAATCTATACTCCAACAACAAAAGTACATATACAAAGATATCCATTTCATCATCCCATTTCTACCTCGTCTTATTCACTATATGCTTTTAATTTGAGACTATGATTTCTTGCTTTTAAGATGTCAAGCGCTGGACTCTAGTATGCGTATGTTTGTAGATATCATCTAGTATTACTCTAGATTGTTGGCTAACCAGTATACTCCTCACTTTGGTTTCCATGTTTAATCTTATCATTTAGACAAATTATACTGTATTCATATATAACAACAGATCATGGATAGTTTAAAAAAGCAGTAAATTTCCAGCGAAACGATATAATTTCTCTATATATTTTTCACATTAAAACAAAAAGTTGAATTAATGAATTTGGAGCTCTAGACTTTTTGTTTATAAAAAGAAAAAAAAGCAGAACAGACAAAACACTAAAACAGCTACACGTTGGCATTTGGCTTTACGTAGAGAGTGAAGAAAAAAAGATCTCACGTTTATTAATATAAATCTTATAATGAAAGATGAAACTTAGTGTTGACAAGAAAAAATGGACACCGTAACAAATCGTGGCAAATAAAAAAAAAATCGTAGCAAATAATAATATACGATAAAGAATAATACACACTTATTAGGAACTAATAGTTTACTATAGGCCGTTCCGGTAAAAGTCTAATCAGACGACGTTGACGGGCATTCGAAGGAACATGAGCGACAGTAAAGAGAGAGTGAGAGCTGAAGCTGATCTTGGCTCCAGAGAATCTTAGGGAGTCGTGCGAGGAAGGGACGGATGCAGAGGAAGTAGAGACGTCGGTAGCCACCGAGAGCCGACACAACGGAGCGTATGGAAAGTGAAGGTCGTGGTGACACTTGTCGGAAACAGAGCTCTTCCCATATTGAGTCGTTGCGAGCCACGGCCGACCAAAGACGGCACACGCAAGCGGCTGAGCATAGAGAAGGGCCGTCTAGTCGCCGGAGGATCTCTACCAGCACGTCATGGTGGTCGTTGATGGGGAACTCGGGAACAAGGTTCACTCGTTGTCTCTTGTTGTTACTTTTCTCGACCATTCCAATTCGTTTCTTCGACATGATACTAGAAAGAGAGAGAGAGAGAGAGAGAGATAGGTTTCGTGTTTACAAAGAGAGAAGATTGATAATTTGATACAGCTATTGAAATCACACAGGGGCATATAAATATATATGTAAAAACTAAAAATATTGTGTGCGAGTGAGAAGCAGAGAGGCAGTGATGTTTATATTCAATCTGTAAAAGAATAAAACTAATGTTGGTTGGGTGGTTCTTGTTGCTTTTATAACCTTAATTAGTATATATCATTACTTGTTGTCTTTTTGTTTTAAAAGCTACCGGTAGAACTTATAACTATTTGTTTATTTGCTTTTTTTTTTGTAAACAAATTTATTTGCTTTTTATATCCAACGTATCTTCTATCCTGATATAACCAATGGAGTTACCTACCTAACACTGATACAAAACTACATATGTATATCCACTGATTGATTGAACATTATAGGTTAGTATATATGTATAGTAATTCACATATATGGTATAAGAGCGAATCAAAGTATCGGATTGATTACAAAAATAATAGTTTAAAATGATTTTGACGTTTTTTTCGTACATGGAGACGAGATTATTTTCGCTAATAGTGACTCTAATGCCTTTTGAAAGTGAGCTAGCAAGAGACCTGAAACTTCACGCTTAATAGTATGTCCGTGTGAGCTTCCTGCACGCTTAAAATGTATTGTCCGTGTGGATTCCTTGGGTTTCTGAACAGTACTGTTAGACGAACCTCTCACTCACTATTTTAAATCAAAATTAATTAACCTACAAAACTTTAGAAGAAAACAAAATTCTCCGCAGAAAATACTGTTTTTAATTTTCTTGAATAACAAAGAACTACAACCACAAAAATATACGCATTTTAAGTGGTCATTTGATGTATTATATACAAATGTTAAATAATATTTTAATTGTTTGAAAACATAAGTATAGATTTATTTTATTGATAAAAATAATTATTCTTTTTAATGAATTTTTAAAAGAATACAAAAAATGAATTAGCTAAAACCCATCTTACTAATCAATTTTTTAGACAATAGTTAAAATAAGGATCTAGTTACCCATCTTACTGATCAAATTCCCATTCAACTTTGTTTTCAAAAAGCTAAAATCTAGTTTGAAAAGAAAAGAAAAGTAAAGAAATGAACTAGCTACAACAAAACCTAAAAAAAAATTCAAATAAAAAAAACAAAACCTTAATTAACAATTGAAAACAAAAACTAAAATCCAAAATAAAATAAATCACGAAAAACCTATTCCATCACGCCCGAGTTTTTTCTTTTGAATTTATCTAATAACTTATATACTTTTTTTTTCCTTCTAACATGAAAATTACATTCAACTACGTGATCACTCCCACCTGAAATATTTTACACCTAAAACAATAACGTACGTCTACGAACATCAAACCATGGAGATTATATCCCACAGCAAACTAAGGTTTCTCACACCATTTATACTAGATTCGACTCAACACCAGTCGATGCATTGATATTGATGTTTAGTATAGGATTGAGGAAATTATCAAATTTTATGTAAAATTAGTTGGAGTATATATGCATGTGAAGATCTATAATCAACGGATAGTTGTAAGTAAAGATATATATATTAATGTATGCATGTGAACATCTATATATGAAGAGAGAAGATTTGTGACTTTTGAAGGGAATCGAGGTGAAGGAAGGGTCCAAGGGAAAGAATCCACGAGAGAGAACTGCAAATCCAATGCTCTTCCAATTTCGTTTTTAGGGGGTCAGATTTCGTTTTTTCTTTTAAAACATGTTCTTTCTTCCCTTTTATACCTACAAACATAAAATTATGAACATACAGTAGAAACTCTATAAATTAATATTTGATAAATTAATAAAAAAGCTAAATTAATATTTTTTTGGTCGTAAATTGGATCGATTCAAAATATAACACGAATCAATAAGATAATAGTTATCATAGTTTATTTTCTTATAGGTAAAAAGACAATGTTATTCGTTTTTAACATTTTCTGTTTCATTTTAAATGATGTCTTAAGATTTTATTTTTGTTCCAGTCCAAGTGATTATGTTTTATTTTTTTTAGATATTATTTAGTGTTTCAATCATATATATTTTATAGTATCATTTTATTGGTCGAAATAGCTTTGGTTGATACAAAAAGAAGCAAAATTAATAAAATTAATAATTTCTTAATTGATATGTAAAAACTTTAACACCAAATCATTTGAAATAGAGGGGATATATTTTTTTAGTCCTTCCAATCTTTCATGTATTTTTCACGTTCTCGTCTTTCTTGTATCGGACGTTGTACAATTATCTAAAGAGATCTCTTATCTAAACAGGGTATATTCATGCATGTACACGTAGATATATCAGTATATAGATGTATTAACATATTTGCGAGTAATTTCTTTTTTTGGTCATAATATAAAAGGCGCATGCAATCGGAAATTTTAACATTTTTCAAATTTTAGAAAATAATTGTCATTTCATTATGTCACTCGGAGCGGTTTTCCACTAGGTATTCTCTTTTCTTTTTGTTTTGGGAGAGAGTTAAAATCGAGTCTTTAGTTTTTGCCCATCATTATAAGGGCATCTCTAACCAATCTATATATATTTGTTTCTAACTTTCTATAGTACCATTTAGAGACAATTTTACTTCATTCCGTTTTATTTCTTCTTTAAAATAGGAATTGCTAATTTCTTATTGTATAAATAGAGTAAGAAATAGCAATTTTCTATTTTCTCTACTATATAATAAAATGATATTTTAAAGGAGTACATTAAAATAAATTCCACCACTATTAGAAAGTTGATCTATTTTAAAGAGAAAATATATCAATATATATTAGAGATATTCTTTTATCCATTTTATCTAAACTCGTCATTTCCGCAAGTTTCTAAAATTTTATTGATGAACTACCATATTTTGTAGAAGAAAGAAAAGTATATAAGTTTATCTATTTAAAGAGAAATAAATTTGTTTCAAAGAGTAAAACGAAATATATACCCAACAAATTTTACAAAGCATAAATTTGTATCAGTTTTACGAACAATAGCCGTACACTAGCATCCAAATGCAAAGACAAAAAAAAGACTGCCACACAGACAGAAAAAAATAGAATGACATGAAAAATGAGATCATTATCAGAGAGCCAAAAAAATCAACAAGCATTTAGTTACTTTCAAAAAAAAAAAAATCTATCAAGCATTTAGTCAACAAGTAACGTTTTAATACTCAGCTGTCCTAGCTAGCCTCTATATATGTTACATTGTTTGCATTGTATACGTATAATATACGTATAGCCAGATGTATTCACTGTATAAAATTATTGAAATGCATGTCGACAAGGAAATGAAATAGATAGGGTTTGTTTGTCCTGTGCTGGCAACCTTGTATATAAGGGGGCTTGTCTGTTAAGCATATTTGGTATGTCGATTATATATTATATTGGTTTTCTTAATCACAAACTCGTGTATCCTAATTATGGAAACATTGAATCCAGTCAATAACAAGAACATAATTACGAAAGATCAATATATCATATAGTTGAAACGTTTGATGCTCTTTCATTTAGTTTCTTTCAAATATTTACTTACTCTTTCGACGACTAGTGTTTGTACTTTGTAAAAACTGTGACATATGCAGCGTCCTGCATCCAATTGGTCAACCTTATATATTTTATCGTATTGACTAGGATTTATTTATTTAACTCCCCGGGAAAAGGAGACACACATTTTATTTTATTGTTTTGTGAAAATAACACTAACGTCTTTTTCCTTGTTTTGCAAGATTGGTTCGTTTGAAATAGAAATCGGGATTCAACATGTTAGTTCTGCTAAACTTTGTTGAGAAATCGACCAATCGATCGATTATAAGCACGCGGAAATTGGCGAGATTATAAGCACGCGGAAAACAACGGAGATTACGGATAAACTATAGAAGATAGTATAGGTATTTATAAATATATATTACTAGATTTCCATATACAATCATGTAAGAAACTTAATGTCATTAACAAAAAAAATTGTAAAGATAAGAAACTTATATTGTTTTTGTTTAACATAAACTTATATAAAATATGTATATGTTTGGTAAATTGATTAATTACTAGACATTTTTACAATAGTTCCATGATATTTATTGTGTTTTACTTTTATCATTATTGTGGTCAGTACCGACCCTGGGTACAAGCATTAGAAGCACTTGCTTCCAACTCTGTCAAGAATATGTTAAATTTCAGCTTATAATCTTAAAATCTTCGGTAGTTTATTTGGTTTAGTAGTTTATTTGGTTTATCCATGTTGTTTGAAAGAAAAAGGTCACAGATTCGAATCTTTAAAATCCTTTTTGAACGTTTTTTTTTTCTTTCAAATCTATTAACTAATAGGTCCAAATTTTATTGTTTGTTTCCAGCCTTTAATTTTATAGGGCCGGCCCTCGTTGTGGTAATAAAAATAGAAATAAAGATACATAAAATGCTATGATGAGAAACATAGTATTTTCTCATGTAAATCAGACACGTAATTGTTATCTGAAATGACATTCTATCAACGAAAACTTCGTTTAAACATATGAACAGTTGATAAAAAAAATTGCTGCCAAATTTTTTTTTTTTTTTTTTGTTCAATTGCTGCCACTTAAAACTTAACAAAACTCATATAAAACATCTGATTGATGACTATTGTATGAAATTACTCAAAACAAGATTTCTTAAAATTTTACTCACATATATTATCAACAAGAAGTTATAGATATATAAAAACAAATTACAATCCAATATAAACAAAACAAATGTTAGAATTAAATAGAAAAAGTAATAGTTGACAAAAAGAGTAGTAGGTGACAGAAAAGAGCAATAAAGAAATAATGTCAAGCTAAGGAATTGGTATCCAATGTTTAATTTCTTTCAAATCAACTAGCTAGACTTTCTGATATACGCGTTGTCATATAATAAGTTACCGAGTTCGAGAGACAAGCGCAGAACACCATGCAAACATTAGGTCAATCCTAACGCCAAAACAAGTAAAGAAAAAACGCGAAGAAAAGACGAATGGGTAATAAGATACGCAGCTCATGTACATATTAGTAAGTGAATTAAATAATTAAGAAGGATTTGGTAATGATTAAAGGAGTAAAGAAGGTTAAGGAGGGGATAAAGAGATAAAAGCTCAAGTACAATGATAAAGAAAACAAAGAAGAAAAAGGGTGCACACAAACATCCCCTCCCATAAACAAACAAACAATCACACTCACTCCCATCTGTCCAAATCCAATTTCATCTTCACATATACTTTACTTACTCAATACACATACGTAGATATATATAAGTTATAACCATTCTTTTATGCATATATATTTTTTCTTTTCCAAAGACCATTCTTATATTTGAACCATAATTTTTATGCTCCTAAGTTGGAAATTCGTCCTAGTCCTCTAATGATTAAATAAACAATTATGCGTAGAGATGACAATCATGGACTTGGACCGCGGGCCTGTCCCGTAAAGAACTGTAGCGGGACGGTATTGAGACAAGGTTTTCTAGGCCCGCAAATTTGCGGACCTCGCGGGACGGGTCTTTGCGGGACTGGGCCTTTTGCGGGATGGGCCGAAACGGGTCATGCGGGATTACATGGACCCGTATTTTTTTTTACCTGAAAAAACTAGAGAGAGAGAGTGAGAAGAAAGCGATTTTTGTGACTTTTCCCCCAGAAAACATAAGGAGTTCCGGTGATGATGATTCGAGCTCCGGTGATGATGATTCGAGATCTGGCGATGATGACTCTAGATCCAGCGATGACGATTCGAGCTCTGGTGGTGATTTGATTTAGTTTTCTCTTTTTATTACACACAACTATGAATTGTTTTATTACAATGTGGATTTCTTGTTTAAGTTGATTGGTTTTATTTACAGTAGTGTGAAATAGTGTTTTTCTTAAATTAAATTTGGTTACAATGATATTGTTTAGGAGAAAAGTTAGTTGTATATCATGTCACTTGTATAATTTGACAAAGTGATTCACGATTTTTTTTTTTGAAATCCAAAGAATTACAAAGATAGATGGTTTGATGAAGACATACAATACTTGAGCCAAGTTATTACAAAGAAAACAACTCAATCAAATTCAAACTTAATAAATCTTAGGCTGATAACAAAAAAAAGCTTTTAACTCAAGAACGCAAATACAAACAGAGCTTTATGGCATTGATTTTGATAAGGTTTTAGTGAATCTTAATGAGCTCTCTTCAACTCTCTTACACAACTCTTCAACTTGAACATTCATGAAGGAAACGGCTGTAGTAGGCGGTTTGATAAGGAGGCAGCCCGCGGGACGGCCTGCGAAGACCTATATATTTTGCGGTACGGGTTTGGGCCGGCATTCTGAAGACCGCAGCCCGCGCGGGACAGACCCACTGTGATCCACTCGATGACTAACCCGCCGCGGTACGGGACGAGACATGATGGGTAAACGTATTTGATAAATTATGCGAATATATAAAATCCGTATAGCTAACATTTATTATTATGAAAAACTAACATCAGTTGTTAAATTAATGTGGCCAAAATTACCCTGTAGGCTGTAGTTGAAAACCAACACAAGTCTAGTGTTGGTTACTCACAATAAAAAAGCCCATGAACCAAATTTGGATAACGCTGTCATCTTTTCATTCACTTAAGGGCTTGTTCAGTTAAGCAAACGCATCTCCACAAGATAATAATCACTACGTTTGTTTTACTTTTACTACGTGCAGTGACTAGTGAGTGATTAAGTGACATATCTTGAACTAGCCCTGCGACTTTTGTCCGAACCGAACGGGCCGAACCGAGCCGAACCAAAATTTTTGGTTTTCGGTTCAATTTCGGTTTAGTTCGGTACGATTTTGAAAAGTAATTCGGTTTTCGGCTCGGTTCGGTTTTCGATTTTCAAAAAAAAAACAAAAAACCCCAAAAATAACCGAAAATATCCGAAAAAACCAAACCGAATTTAACCGAAAAACCCGAAAATATCCGAAATAACCGAATTTAACCCAAAATATCCGATTTTTTTTGGAAACTTAGACCGGAATTAACCGAAAACAAAAAAAATGGTTATTTTCGGAAATAATTTTGAAAACCGAAATTAACCAATAACCGAACCGAACCGAATCAAAATTTAATTCGGTTAATTTCGGAATAGGTTTTAAAAAATTCGGTTAACCAAAACCCGATCGGTTTCGGAAAACCGAAGTCGCGGGGCAATCTTGAACTATGGCATGAACAACCTTTTCAAATATGTGTACATTTGAGGTGACTAGATATCATAAAGAAAAAAACAATAACATGATTTGCATGAAGATGAAAATATTCATTACAAAGAAGAGGAAGACACCTACTAGCAAAAGGGTTTGACAAATGGTAAAACTATCGTTAGAAGTCAAAAATGAATAGGTTCATAACTGAGAACTGAGGTCACCAAGTACGGAAACAGAAACAGTAACAGAGTTCATATAACTAAATAGATTTAGCAACATCAAAGATCACTCGTTTATTGAGGGACCAACCAATATCAAACTTGAATTGCAATCACTGACTCTTGGAAGTTGGAAGAAAGATAGATAAGTGACATGCGTCTATATAGTTCACCAACCTGAAAACAAACACACGCACATGGGAGGAGATCATGAGTTTCACATGTTCCTTTTTATTTTCCGGCTTCTTGGATTGATGAACAATACTCAGAATGCAAGTTACCTGGATTCATAAATGAATCAAACAAGTTCAAGAACAAGAGCAGAAGCACCTCCTCCTCCGTTGCACACTCCTCCCACACCGTACTTTCCGTTTCTCTTCTTCAGTATCCCAAGTAATGTGATTAGAATACGGGCTCCACTACAGCCTAGAGGATGGCCTAAGGAGACAGCTCCTCCATTTACATTCACCTTCTCCTGTTGAATGCCAAAAGAAAACACTTGAGTAAGCTGATTGAGAAGATGAGGTTTAGTAGACTCAGATGATGTAAGAAGACTGACCGGACTAATCCCTAGTAGCTTTTGATTTGCAAGTGCTACAACCTGCAAAAAAAGGCAGTTCAGTAAAAATTAGCCATCACAGAGTTTTCTGTATTCTTTAGGGGGGAAGAAGACAGTTATTTCTTACTGCAAATGCTTCATTGATCTCATAGTAATCAACTTGAGAAGATTCCAAACCAGCATGTGCAATAGCTTTTGGTATCGCAAGAGCAGGAGCAGTAGTGAAAAACTCTGGTTCCTGTAGGGTTTGGGTCTCACTCAATGAATGGAACAAAACATCTAAAAATACTGCATTTTAAGAAAGGGAGGCAGAGCAGTATCATAACTGATGTACCTGAGCTGCATCACCATAACCTTTAATTTTTGCGAGTACTTGAAGTCCTAGCTGAAGCGCTTTCTCTCCACTCACTAAGACAAGGGCAGCTGCACCATCACTGTTCAGAGGGAAACAAAAAACTTTACTTAAGAAAAACAGAAGTTAAAACTCTTGATGAGTATATAACCTTATGCTAGAGGCATTTCCAGCTGTAACAGTGCCTCCATTCTCCTTGAAACTCGGACGGAGTTTTCTCAGTTTTGCAGCATCAAACTGAGATAGTAAGAGATCATACATGTAGCAAAGCATACTAATTTAGTTCTCATTTATTGTTTACATGTAAAAATAGTATGCAACAGGTGAGTAGCAAAAAGAAAGACCAGTTCACGTTCACTGGAGAACATAGGCCTGCGGTTATTAACCGAACCAAACCTGTCAGTTTGTTTCGGTTAGAGGGTCCGGTTCAATTTGGCAACTAAAACAAAAATTCAGTTTTCTAAAAGAAAAAAAATTACCAAACAATACCAATGTTAACCAAATTTCTTTCCGGTTCATTTCGGCGAGATTTCGACCGACACGAACTAACCGAATTATGAGCTAACCGAAGAAACTGACCCGCAGGACTAGGAGAACATATATCAGGGCATTAATGAATGTATAATCTATATAACCAAAAGGACACATAACTCACCTTCCCAGGACCTTCGTCCTTGTCAACAATGGTTGATGGCCTACCCCTTCCTCCTGAAACTTCAACCTGTATGACCAATCTCCAGTTATTGTATTCACCAAGTATATATATATGGCATCAACGAAAGACTAAACAAAAAATATACTAACCGGGACAATCTCCCATGTGAAGGCGCCAGCTTCCTGAGCAGCAATACCACGCTCAAAACTCTGAACAGCGTAGTCATCCTGCATATTCATCAATAAGACACCAAATCAACTATTTAATGTTTTGCGTTTCAATGAAACCTAATAAACATACAACAAGCATCACGGTCTTAATTCAAGAAAAGATTTAAGGAACAACATACTTGCTGCTCCCTAGTTATCTGAAACTTCTCAGCGCATAACTCTGCACAGCTTCCCATCCCACAGTCGTTATAGACATCCCACAGTCCATCCTTAAGCATCCCATCTACTAGAGAATCATGACCAAACCGAGATCCTTTCCTGCATTAAATTTTTTTTTGAATAAGAAACTATTGAAATAGATATATGCATATACTACATCATTTTACCTAGCTTCTGCCAGGTATTTTGGTGTATTAGACATGCTTTCCATGCCACCCGCGACGACTACATCATTGATCCCCAACTGGATACTCTGAGCAGCAATCACCACCGCTGAAACCACACATAAAACATTTTATCTCCCTCATCTTTTTTTCCTGGAACTATATATAAAAAAAAAAACAGAGTTCTCACCTTTCATGCCTGAAGCACACACCTTGTTGACTGTAGTACAGATAACAGAGTTAGGGATCCCTGCACCTAAAGCAGCCTGACGAGCAGGAGCTTGGCCCAAATTAGCACTAAGAACATTGCCGAACACAACTTCTTGGACGAGAGACGGGTCAACATTTGCCCTCTTCAGAGCAGCTGAAATAAAAGCAAAAGCAGAGTCAACTACATAGCCCCTACAACAGAGAACTGCTCTGTTTTTTTAAGGAAAAACAGACCTGTGATAGCAACGGATCCAAGCTTTGTAGCGGGTAAGGACGAGAGAGATCCAAGAAAGCCACCCATTGGAGTGCGTGCAACACCCACAATGCAAACATCTGTAACAAAACTCGTTTAATAAAACAGAAGAATCAGGAAGAGAAGAGTGAGTGGTGAAGAGAGATAGATACCTCTGGGATTGACGGAATCTGCTGAATGGGCCATCGGAAATCTACACAAAATGGAGTCGAATGGTTGAAAGTCAACAATGGACACGTCTCATCAAAGAGATAGATCCATTTAATAAAGAGGTTCACGAGAAATGCGGAGATCTAATGGGATCGCTTACCTTTATACTTCAGTTCAGAGAGCGCGCGAAGGACGGGGAGAAGTGAAAGAAGTGACTTGTTTCCGTATATGATAACGACAATCAGTTGTGCAATATAGCTGGAACAGGGAGAGAGAGTGTTGTATAAAAAACAGTGTGTCTTGGTTGGTGAACCAGCGACGATAACTACGATGAAGCGCAACACGACGGATATGTGATCTCCACTAAATCTTTGTTTTCTTTTTAAATTAATTTATTGTATATTTATCCAATCAACCCCCTTGTTTTACATAAGTTCTACAAATAGCAGTGTATTTTTTAAAAAAATAGGTAACTAACATGAAACTTAAACTATTTACAAAAAAACTTATGATTGATGACCTGATGTTCAACTTTTGTAAAAAAAGAAAGGTAATTAACATGAAATTGAAACTTTAGCTATTTACAAATACTAATCTATTTCAACAAAAATTAGATAATTTTTTTTTTAACCTAGTTTGAAACTTGAAACTTTAGCTATCTACAAAATTTGTGATTGATGTTCAGCTTCTTGTAAAAAAAAAGGTATTTAACATGAAACTGTAGCTATTTACAAATATCAATCTATTTCAAAAATAATAAGGTAATTAACTTGAAACTTTAGCTATTTACAAAAATTTCACATTTCGAACATAAACTTGAAGTTATACATTGATGTTCAATATTTAAGTGAAGCTTCCATATGCCAAATATTATTTTCACTTTTTAGTTATTTACTTATTTTTGGTTTAATTAACGAAACTGATCAAATCGATTTAAAATATGTTATATTTCTAAAATTTTAATATTTGTCCCGATTCTTTTACCAAAAGTTAGAGCATAATTTTTTTTTAATTGTAAAGCAGACAAGATCGATATAAATTATTTTTTTGAAGTGATTTTCAATAAAAATAAATTATTGGCAAAAGTATAATTAGTTTTGACAGTTGATTGATATTTCTGAAGTGTCTTTTCTATACAAGATTTAATAAACCACAATATATGTTAAATATATATTTTATATATTATTAACAAAAGAAATATAAAATATAAACTCTGATCAAACCAATGTATTTTCAATTATTTTTATTCTTAAATGAGCTATGCGATTAGATTAGCAATGTAAACAAATGTTCTTTTAATTAAAGCAAAAGGTTTAAAGGATACAAAACCCTATTGTTCGATACTCCACCCAATTCCATCTCTCTTTTTCTCTGTCTAATTTCTTTCTGAAAATCAATTTAGGGTTCGTAACGAAATCGATTTGGGGAAGAAGGGTTATGTCGGGTAGGTTTTACGGAGTTGGGTCGAGTTTTCCTTTCTTATTTCGGGCTTAGATTTTTTTTTAATTACAGAATAACCCCATTAACTTATCTTAAAATTAATTACGCCTTGTTGTGATGTTGGCACCATATTAATTGTTACATCGTATACGTGGCATGTATTTAACATAAATTTCGTGTAATTATTGATACATTACGATACATCGGATGATTTTCACCATATTACAGTAAACATCATGTAGCTGGCAAACTTAGCGTCCTCTGTATAAAAAATTTAATAAACCACAAAATATGTTAAATATATTTTTAAAATATATTTTATATATTATTAACAAAAGAAATATAAAATATAAACTCTGATCAAACCAATGTATTTTCAATTATTTTTATTCTTAAATGAGCTATGCGATTAGATTAGCAATGTAAACAAATGTTCTTTTAATTAAAGCAAAAGGTTTAAAGGATACAAAACCCTATCTCTCCCCGTCCTGCCTTGAAACTTCACAGAGAGCCGCCATCAAAAACTAAAAATGTCTACCGGAGAGGAAGGTCACACGGCGGTGGCCGAGAGAGGCACACGAAAGAGAAGAGTCGGCTTAAAGAACGGCGGAAAGTCAAAGAACAAGAAGCAAAAGACACGACCTCCTTCCTCCGACAGGTTCAAGCTCACGCAGAAGAAGCAAAAGCTCTTTCAGAAGAGAGCGCGAGACTACAACTCAGACGAAGAAGATGGCGAATCCAAGAAGGCGCCAGAGGTAACCATCCGCGAGAAGATCTTCTCTGATGCTAACATGGGGCCGAACTACGACGAGGTCGAAGAGGAAGAAGATGGTTCGGACAAGGACGAGAACTCTGATGGGGAAGACCACGGGGAGATTCAGTCTGGTATCACTAGGTTCGCTGCTGATGATGGGTGTAATGCGTTCAAGATGGCTTTTAAATCTATCATGAAGAGTAAAGGAGATGATGCTTTGGTGAGAGAGATCTCAATTCTATTTACTCTAATATATTTAAAACAATGTTCAAGAAATAGTTAGGCTGTGGTTAGGCGCCAGGATTATTGTTTAGAAGGGCGCCTAGACCGATTTTTTTTTTGAATGCCTGATTTTTTGAACACCTGATTTTATTTAAAAAGAAATGTTCGGAAAAAAATGTTGTTAGGATTATTGTTTAGAAGGGTGCCTAGACCGATTTTTGAACTCCTAGAGGATATTTAAAAAAAGACTATTTGCCGATTAGGCGATTCCTAAACCGATTTTTAGAACACTGATTAAAACTTGCGGTTGGGGTTTGTGGAACAGGGACCTGTTTTATCAGCACAGAAGAATCTAATAGCTCAGAAGCTAGCTGAAGAGGAAGCTGAGAAGAAGGCTAAGGGTCAGGCTAGAAAGGCAAAATATTTGGTATGGTTTTGGTTTTGCTTTAAGTCAACTATTCTTGCTTTCTCTGTGTGTTTGTGGTTTTGATGATGAGCCAATGTAACAATGTGTTAAAAAGGTTGCTGAGAAAGGACATGTTAAACCTGCTAACCATTTGGAGTCTCATGAGAAGGTTCTTATAGGTGTTGCCACTAAAGGGGGTAAGGTTTCATCAATGCTGAAGATTGTTTGGTGTTACTTTTTCTTTTGGATACTGACTCTGTTTTTGTTCCATGGACTCATAGTGGTGAAGCTTTTTAATGCTGTAAGTTTGTTTCTACTTCTTTTTTTTTTAGCTTGTTAGTTTATGAGAGTGGTTTATTCAAAACTTTGTTCCGTCTCAAACAGGTAAACAAGGCTCAACATGCTCAGAAGGGGTTGAATGCTTCAAGGTCAAAGGACGCTAAAGGTAATGTCCTTAGATATTGATCTTTGGTATGAATCTTTCTGTGTCCACACTATATTATTCTTGCCCTTTAACTTGTTTTTTGTTCTGTTGTAACATTCATCAGTGTTAAAGAAGCGAAGAAAAGAAGCATTCTTCTCGGAGCTGGGGAAAACACCTAGAACAGACTCCAAGGTTTGGCATACTCTACATTGTCTTCTACTCTCTCCGTATATGCTTTAGTTGAACATATAAGCAAGTTAGCCTGTCTTGATCTGCTTTTATACCGTGGACGAACGTGTTAACAACTTAGTTTCATTAGTAAGAGCTGTTAGCTATAAGTGTATTCTTGGTAATTTACTGGTGAGATTCTGTCGGCAGGCTCAAAAATCTTCAAATTCAAATGAAGAAGAAGCTCCTGCATGGGCTCCTCTACGTGACAACTACATGTTAGCAAACCCAAAGCTGAAGGACTGGGACAAAAAACAGGTATCACTTCATTCATATCCACAGCTCTGAAACCACCTAACTTGCATACACTCGTTGCCTAAGACTTGTTATTGAATGTCTGCAGGAAACAAACGAGGGAGATGATTTTGCTGCTATGTCAGGAGATGAGAGTTATGATGATTGAGCTACCAGTTGTTTGTAGTACGTGCAGCTTTTGTTTGATCAATATGAATGAATTCACTTTTTTTTTGGTAGTGCAAAAGGAACTTGAAAGCAAGATAATTGTAACATTAAAGATAAAAAGAGTTTTGCTCAAAAAAAAAAAAGACAAAAAGAGTTATGATTCTTGTGGTTGGCTTTAGGAAAGAAAAAATTTCTAGTATATCGTTAACCATTGCAGAACTATAATTGAACAGGGCCTCTCTGGTACTGTAGTTTTCCTACATGATTGGTAATAAATAGATCAAATGTGCGGGATTGCTCCTCGATGGAGATGGGATCGAATGTGTGCAGCTGTGTCTCTTCGTTCAGCTCCTTCGATTAGAAAAGTGGGTCGAGGTATACTTACATGAGGAGCCTCTGGAAGTGAGGAGTAGAGAAAGCAACAGGGTATAGAATGCCATCGAGGCACCTAGGCAAAAGCTGAGAAGAAGTTCAGACTTCAATGAAGAATAGAGTTTTTACTTTCATTAAAAAAATTCTTTTAGCTAGTATATATATATTCTCTCTTTTTAAAATGCATGTTTCTTGTTGGACTACACTGATTTGGTTTGAACATATATAATTTTTGTTCATATTAGTTATTAAGATATAAACTTAAAATAATTACAGTAAATATGAATATATGATACATGATTAAATGTTAATATATATCAAATATAAAATATTAACTAAATTTTTGTTCATCTAGTTCATAGACTTTGGTAATTATAATGGTTTTATCTGGTTCAACAATATTAAAATCCAATCAGACATATGACCCGTTTCATGGTCAAATTTGGTCTAACCAATCGGTCTGATTTTGAAAACATTTTAGGAGAGATCGAATATCTTTAGATTCACAATGTATTCAGATTTTATGATTATTTTTGCCATATAGTTTCTCAATTTAAGCAAAACAAATTTCAATCGGGTAAATTTTGTTTGTTGCATTCATGATTTCTTGTATAGATATTTGAAACGACTAAAAATTACTGATGTTATCTGTCAAACAAATACCAATACACTGATTAGATGATTTCATCTTGGACATATATTTATTCAAAAAAAAAAACACATACTTATCTTTTACAACAACATTGTCTTTTTGCACAATGTCCTTACTTATAACCCCATTTCCTGCAAAACTCAACCTATTACCCCTCTTTATTCACACGGTTCCTTGATGCTGAAGCATACTACATACTATATTTCTCCATAACCTATTTATATATATAATTAAATTAATATGTACTTTAATTAATCACAATATTTAAAAATGGGAGTACAAAGATAAAACATTAGGGCATGATTGATGCAGGGCTTTTAAAGAGAGTCTCTTAGGGGGATGTATTCAATTTAACATTTGATGTGATTTGATTTTTAATGGGGTTTTAGATGATTTCAATAAGTTTCAGAGATTTAAGTGACTTTTGTTAAACTACTCTAGAATATCACCTAAAACTATGAGATTTGAGTTTTAATTTTTTTAACTAAGAAATCATACCCAAACACCCTAAAATCAACTGAAAACTTTAAAACTTCACAACTTAAAATATTTTCAATAACATTGGATTTCAGAGTACTTTAAGAAATGTCAAATTCAATAACAGTGGATTTTAAATGAGTTTTTAAAATTCATGTTTCAATAACAGTGGATTTGTCATTTTAATACAAATTTGAAATACCTATTTGGAGATATTACCCCTTAAAATTGCTCTAAGGGGGATGTATTCAATTTAACATTTGATGTGATTTGATTTTTAATGGGGTTTTAGATGATTTCAATAAGTTTCAGAGATTTAAGTGACTTTTGTTAAACTACTCTAGAATATCACCTAAAACTATGAGATTTGAGTTTTAATTTTTTTAACTAAGAAATCATACCCAAACACCCTAAAATCAACTGAAAACTTTAAAACTTCACAACTTAAAATATTTTCAATAACATTGGATTTCAGAGTACTTTAAGAAATGTCAAATTCAATAACAGTGGATTTTAAATGAGTTTTTAAAATTCATGTTTCAATAACAGTGAATTTGTCATTTTAATACAAATCACCTGAAACTCTCAGTTGAATACATTCCCCTAAGAGACGTCTCTTATATTCGCTAAATGTCTCTTATATTCGCTAAGAAACCCTCCTTAAGAGACCTGCATTAATCATGGTCTTACCCGGGGTATCAACGGCAGCTGCAGGACCACAATGGACAGAAAATACGATAAAAAGAATAGTAAAAACAAATGTGATTAAAGTCTTCGTTGTGATAGCCATTTTTAATATTAGTATAAGATATTCTCTTTTAACTTTTTATGATTTTTCTTCACACATTCTGAGTATATATATAATAACACAAACATATATTTTGAGAAGTATGTTCTTAGTCAAATATAAAATATACTCTTTCCTTTCATTTCTGTAAAGATATTTAGTCATAACATACACATAGAAATATATGGTACCTAATGTTTAGATTTGAACAATGGTGTGATACCTATTTTGGTAAACAAAAGCAACCTAGAATTGACTAAAGAACGAAAAGTATCATAATAATGTAAATAATTAAATTAAAATGTGAAGACTTAGTCGGTTAGACCAAACAACAAAAAGTTACAAAAAACACTAGAGCATTTCCATTGAGATGTTCTCATTAGCATAATCTCATAATTCGTTTTGTGGTTAGAGATTGAGTTTTATCATCTCCAAAAATTCTTGTGTATTGTGAAAATCTTCTTTTCCCATTAAAAAGAGGTGACTAGGTAATCTCTCGAGGTCTGGACCAGTTGTTATTAATATCCAACTCATAATTGGCGAATTCGTAGGTTCAATGACACAGAAACTTAAAAAAAAGAATAAAAAAATCCGATTATCCTGTTGAGGTCTAGTTCGATTCTTATAGATTTTGACAACATGGCGTAAAACATCCTTTCCAACGAGAATCGAATTAGGGGTATAATGGAACCAACTTCAAACACTAAACCACTAACCAGCGTTATTGTAAAAATCTTAAATGACACAAATATCTAAAATTCACGACATCTATTCAGGTTATCACATAACTTATCAACTGAGATTTAGATAAAAGTGATTCAAATAAAAAGCCCTAAAACATTGCTATGGTGTTAACATTATCTCACTCAAGTTTCCAAGCATAAAGAACCAAACAAAACTCATGCAACGTCCCATAACCATTCGACGCCGAGTTATACCGACTCAAAGGACTACTCCCTCCACCACTATCTCCTCCTTCCTCCGCATCACTAAAGAACTCATCCACCATGGCTCCAACCACCAGAGGCTTAAACAAAAACAACCCTGACCTCGACGACGTCGTCGACTCTGAGCTTCCAAACAACCAATCATGCACATCGTAGTACACCATCACCGGAGTCTTATCCACCAACACCATCTGGTTCCCCCTAAACTTCCACTGCAGATTCTTCACGTGCACGACCACGACCCCGTCCACGCTTATCCGCATCTCCGGATCTTTCTCCTCCATCACAACCACAACCTCATGCTCCTTCCTCTGCTCGTCGAATCTTGCCCTAGTCGAAAACGTTTTCTTCCCAAACACGCTTTCTTTCTTGAAATATATAAACCCATCCACCAACGCGGGTCTTGACTTCGTCCTCTTGTACGCTTTATGTTTTAAATCTCCCAGCAACAAAACAATCTCTTCATCCGACACAACCGCCACGTAATATTCCGACACCGGCTCGGGGCTACCGTTTCCCGACAACTTCGCCGCCCTCAGATCCCAGAAAACCTCCACGAAGGTTCCTTCTACGTCGAATGATTTTGACCCTCGTTTGCTCCAGAACTGCCACGGCTTCACGAGGTCGATCTTGCAGGAGTAGTTCATGTCCTTGTCCAAACTCGAGATCATGACGGTGAGGGAATGGTTCATGAGATTCTTGGACCATAGAACGGTCACGTTTCGGAAGAATCCCGCCACGTGAGCTTGGTAGCCGCACGTGATTGTGCTGTGAGGCGTGGGCGTCGCGGCTGACTTGAGTTGCGCCACGGTCTTTGTCGTGTCTGTTATCTTAGCTGCGAACGCCGTCGGGTTGCTTCCGAGAGATGGGATACGAAAAGATAACATTTTTTTAAATAGAAACAAAACCTAATTTCCTATAAAATATATAACAAAAATAACAAAAGCCTTGAGCAACTGCATAAAACGGTAATGATTTTCCTCTATAAAGAAAAAATGGCTTATGCGAGATCGTTATTACTTTTTTTTTTCTAGAAGATTGTTCAGTTTGTTTGATTCAGCTGAGAATAGATAGATTTTTTTTTTTGAGTTTTGGCACGAGAGAGAGCGAGAGAAAGATGTTGAGAGGCTGTTTGATGGAACACCGTTAAAGGAGTCTATATTTGATACCACATGTTAATATTGGCAACGTAGATAAAAACGGCTTCGTGAAGTTCAAATAAAACGTGTTTCATATAAATGAATTCTTTATTTAGCTTCTCAGAACCTTCACGGTTCCAGGATCATCTCCTAATTGGAGTCACCAATTATCGGTTACATACCAGGGACTGTTGTGCTGTCTTGTTTGTTCTTTAATCTTGCGCCAGTCATGTTTCTCCACTTGTCCTTGAGATCAGATGGAGTACGTGTTTCGTGGAACACCTTCTGTCCCATTTCCAGAATTTTCCTCCATGGAATGTTCTTCTTTGCTTCTGCTGAAAATTTCTCCACTCCCACCTGAGAGCAGCCAACACATAATCAAACCATAAATTCTAATCCACTTCATGAAAAAAGTGTTTATACCTTCAGCATGTATTCTTCTTCAGGCGTCCACAATAGCCTCCTTTTCTGATCCATCTTAAATATCGGAATGTCCCTGCACATTCATGAGGTAACTTTCTACATTTAACGTGGATAATGAGATAAGATACAGTTCGTTGTTAAATAAAAAAAAGGGAACAACCTCACTGTTTTTGAGTTATCCACTTTGGTTGTTCTGCTATCTTCTCTCTGGTGGTTCTTCGTCATCCCTAGCGGGGAGGTTACTACTAAAGTCAATGAAGTCATTTGCTCAGCTGCATCTTCTCCATTCGGTTCGTTAGTTGAACCATTTGATGAGACGTCACTATCAAAAGCATTCAGTATCAACCGTCGTTTTCTTCTCCGCTTCTCGCTCTGTTGGACCTGATCGTGTTCTTTTCCTGAAAACGATTCTTGCATAGACAGAAACGGTGAAACATCTCTCTCTTTCCCTGCACATGTATTGCCTGTAGTTTTATCTCCAGCTGTTTCGTCATCCTCAGCGTCTTGAAAATTTTCAGTAACTACTCTCTCTTCGTCATCTTCCACTTTATCAGTACGCACTTCAAAATTCTCTTTTTCTCCTTCTGATTGATCGGTTTCCTCAACCAATGCCATGTCCTCACCTCTTGATTCATCAGAATCCTTCTCATCCACTTTTGATGAATAGGCAACCTTCTCTGCTTCTACCTCCTGATCACTTACAATGTCTGTAGCGTCCACTGAATCCTCTTGACCTTTGGGAACCCTCTCGTCCACCTCACCTCTGCTTCTCATCTCTTCGTCTAGAATATACTTGAACACCGCCATTTCAGCTCCAACGGCCTTCTCTTTCAACCGTATGGACTCCACTGCTAGAATCTGAAACCAGCAGTAAGGACAAAACGGATTCGCAGGATCCTCACCACCACCACCACTACCGAACTCCGCATTCAAACACTCCTCATGAAACCAAAGAAGACAGTCAGCGCCACAACAACGGTACACCAATTCATCTGAAGTTTCACATACGATGCAAGCCTCTAAGTTCAACGGCTCACTTGTCCCAACACAGTGACGCTTCTTATCCCTTCCATCAAACGCATCTGTAACAATCTCGACATCATCATCGCCGATTTCAATCTGCGGAGGATACCGTTTGTTGCTAACTCCTTGATTAGCTTCCTCCTGTTGAGAGTAAACAATGAAATACATCAGCTTCTACAAATCAAAGTATTAGGAGATCCAACGGTAAGGATCTCATCGAGAAGATCTGCAATATTTGATATTCATCATGACCGTTAGATCTAGGTCGATCTTGTAGATCTCCCAATCGAATAGTGGAGATAAATTAGCTAATCAGAGGCTTTATCAGTTTTGAGTTCAGCAACGAAACTACTAGAAGCTTCGAATCTTCGATCTACCACATGCAGAGTCAAAATCCAAGTCATCAGGAGATCGTGAAATCTAATTTCGATTCTAAAAAGGGGAGAGCAGTTACCGGAAGCGATGCGGGGGATGGATGATAGGGATCGAGAGACTTGCGCGAAGACCTAATCGGAAGCGATTTCGATCGCGTCATGAATGTTCTTCTCATCAGTCTCTCGGCTTCTTCCTTTTCGCCCTGTGAATTTCGAAACTGAATAAGTATCGTCTAGTGATGAACAGTGCGCGTGCGTGCGTGCGTGTGTGTATTATCTCGGTTTTATAGTGTTGAAGAGGAGAAGCGTAGTGAGGAAGATGGATTTTGAAAAATGATTGCGTTGGGAAGGAAAATGAGCCGACTTAAATTTAATTCAAGTTTTTGGTTGGTTGCTTCGTTAATGTTTTCATTTATCTGAGAAATAATCACCAAATTTGAATTTGATATACAATTACTTTCACTAAATAAGAAAGTAATCAAACATAGAGAGTGAGTAAACTATATCCATGAATCAAAATTCGAATTTTTTTTATACGCAATTTCCAAGCATCCTATCCAACGGAAGGAGATCAAGAGGTTCGTAGGTTCTCTCTCTCTCTCTTTTTTTTTTGCTTCTATTGATAGTTATAAAAAACTTCAACACTTTTTGCTTGTAATGAAAAATTGCTATATACAAAGTGTGTGTGGTTGTTTTCTTGGCTAAAAGTAAAGAGTTAATGAAAATAGATTGGATTAAACAGGAAACTCCCACATCAAGCCAGCCTGTTGCATCCGGTTTCCAGATGGAAGACTCTTCTCCAAGGATCATATCTCGAGAGGGTTGCTTTGCGAGTGCAGGTTATCAGCTTCTCTGAGTAACCGTATGTATTCTAAATTTAGCCTTTAATCAAATTGTGACCTCTGTTCAATCTCATTGATCCTAGATTACTTTTGCTTCATCTGGTGACTGGACTTAATACTAGCCTGTTTAAGAAGCTAAGTGCATTATCTATGTGCCTCGTGGAACTTTTTGAACTGAGTTGCAGAGACCTTTATATACTATGGTGTAAACAGTATAAATATTGTGAGCTAGGATATTGTTAAAGAGTAACATTAAATTACTCATGCTACTACACATGTGGACTGCGAGTGGGATGGGGCTCTAGAATTCATCCCTGGTCGTGTAATAAAGAAAGTTTCACTTTCTGATCCTAGCAAAGTTCTAGTGTCATCCTTTGTTCCAGTAGTTTCTATGTGTATGTGTGTGTGTGTGTGTCACATATTCAAGAACTTTAGTATTATTATTGTAGGTTGGGCAGCTGCAATGCATCTATACAATGACCCTACTGTTGATGTGTCTGGTGAGTTTAAGTCTCTAAAGAATATTATTTAATGAATTGGTTAATCTTTCGGAATTTTTGGTATATAACCAATTCTTTCTTCCAAGAAGTATGATATATAACTATGTTCTAATCTTATAGAAAGACCAGTGATGTATCATGGTGGAGATGTGTTGAACGAGGCAAAACCATTACAGATACAGGCTTCAGGCAAGCAAGACACTACCTCCACCAAAGTTGCCAAGTGATTACATAACTAAGCTCTGTCGTGGACTGGCTGAATCAAAGGTCGTCAAGTTCTAAACTGGTGCAGCGTCAACGTCCATTACATATTGAACTTTTGTCGGTTTCTTTCTTTTATTTGGATTTTGAGTTCTGATTTTGTTTTAGCTTAAGTAGCAAATCAATGAGTAGGCCAAATCTTTGATTGAATTATTATTAGTAAATAATCTAGATACACAAGAAATGCGTTCTACATTTCTAGTTAATCTGTGGTCTCAGAGGATAAGACCTGATACGCAAAGTCTTTTATTACACGTAGCCATTACAGTATAGTTAAGTGTACTTTCGTTGTTTGCTTGAGAGTTCAAAGCTCATGCATCCATGCGCTCGAGGATATGACGCGCTTCTTCCTCTGTGGCAGGTACCACGTTCCGAAGCTTAAACCCATTGTTTCTAGCCTTTGCCTCTGGCCGTACAGTGAACTTAAAGTAGAATGTATTCGAAACCTACATCATATCCCAACAACAGACAAAATACCTCAAT
Source organism: Brassica oleracea var. oleracea (assembly GCF_000695525.1). Taxonomy (NCBI): domain Eukaryota; kingdom Viridiplantae; phylum Streptophyta; class Magnoliopsida; order Brassicales; family Brassicaceae; genus Brassica; species Brassica oleracea. The sequence goes on from NC_027756.1 coordinate 2,529,318, forward strand.
TAGACTCCAAATTTGATACGGTTGTGTTAGGATTTTACCTCACTGGAACGAATCTCTGGGCTTGTAACATGAGCAACAACTTCGATATTAATGAGCGGACAATCCACTTTATCCAGTTGAGTGTAGAGCACGCAAGATTTGAAACGTAAGAAGTCCCCAACGTCCACCTATCATTGCAAGTCCCATTAGTTATTATTATTACACAGGAGGAGAAAGTTTAACAAGAAGTGTGAGTTGGATACAAACTGGTCTCAGGAAATCAACGTGATCAACTTCCAAGAAGTAAGGCACTAGACCAGCAAACGCATAAGCTGTGGAGAAAGCCAACTCAAACGCTCTGTGCATCAAAAAACCTCCAAAGATCCTGCCGTGGATGTTCCTCTGCTGCGGCTGGCATATCAGGGAGTTTTCGAGACGGGTGTCTTTAAGGAGAATGCTGTTTCTGTCCGCAAGTGCCGGCATGTCGGAGAAGATCCTTCCTTCAGCTAACAAACCCCCGAGCTTGTTGTACTCTCCGTGCTCGAGTTCTTTCCTCTCGCCTCCTCTCTTCTTCTTCCTCAAGTTGTTCCTAGCTTCAGCTTCCTCGAATAGAAGCTTCTCCAGCTCGGTTTCTGGAGAGAGGCGGTTGATGGGTGCGGCTTTACCGGTCTTGGAGTCACGCGCCACGAAAATGAAGTTGGCAGTTAAGGCTACTGAATCTGGAGAAGCATCAACATCTTCTGGAAACAAGCAAGTGTTTTTTTTTTTTAGTTTAAGGCATGCTTGTAGTTGAGTTTGTAGAGTACATACCGAGTTCAGATTGGATAACTTCGAGTTGAATCTCGATGGATGAGCGGCCAACCCAAATGACAGAAGCAACAATCTTGAGATCAGTGTCGACACTAATAGGCTTCTTCAAAACAATCTTATCAACAGAAGCTGTGACCAGCAAGAGCGGCCTCGTTGTGCTATCATCATCAGAACAGTGCTGAATAACACAAAAATATTCAGATTCTGGTATAACGATAGCAACTTGATTACGATAAAATCACTAAGACGCTGTTCGTTTGCATGTCGCTGCGACTAAATGTTGTTCGTCTCGTTGTGGCACTAAATTTTAATTTTTAGTAGCTATATTTTTAGCCATTTGAAATTGCGACTTGCGACTATTCGCACGATTAGTCAGGCGACAGCAGCAAAACGAACAACAATCTATTACTTGCAATCTACGATCTATGACCTGATTGCGTGATTTGCAAACAAACAACGATCTGTGGGCAAATGTTGTTTGCTTCGTTGATGCATGTTCTTGCAACTTCCGACCTTGCTACTTACGAGCAGTTGCAAGTCACATTAAATTTTAATTTTTGGTAGCTATATTTTAGCCTCTTGAAATTGCGACTTGCGACTGTTCGTGGCCATAGCAAAACGACCAACAACCTATTATTTGCAATCTACAATCTGATCGCGCGATCAATGATCTCCAAACTGGAAACAAACAACAATCTCCAAACTGCTATCTACTATCTGATCGCGCGATCAATCACGCAACAACAAATTGCAACTAGTGACAAGTCGCAGTTGGCAAATAGTGCAACGTGTAAACGAACATGTCCTAAACCCAAACTTAAAACATTGTAATATGAAACAGAACCTAACCAACCAAACTAACATCAAAGACACAAAACTCGCACCAAAACATATAATCAACGAATCCAATGAAGAAAAAATTGCGATCGGATCGGAGCATATATACCTTGACGGAGATAGTGCCAGCCAAAGCGTCGAGATCTTCGAGCAAGATCCCGATGCGGACCTCGTTCCAGGGATCTCTGTACTGCTCGCGGAGGATGTAATCAGTGGAGAAAGGGTAGAAGATGGTGGTTCGGCTATGTGAGGGAGTCCTTGTGAGAAGCTCGCTCTGAGGAGGCGCGTCTTTGGGAGGATCGAGGAGAGACTCGAAGATCTTGGACCTCGCTTCCCATAGAGCGATGGTGACGGGGGAGTGGTACATGCCGGGCCAGAGACTCAGAGGCTTACGGGTTGAGTCGGAGGACGGAGGTGTTACGTCGAAGGGTGAGGCGAATGTGGAGACGACGGGGATGCATTTTGGAGAACTCGACTTCATTTTTTATAAGAGAAAATGGAATTGGATTTGAAGAAGGAGAAGGTTTCTCGATTGGTGAATCAATCAGAGGAAGAGCACTGGTTGATTTGCTCCCTTGACTTTGGAGCTTCTTCTTCCTGCTTTCGTGTTTTTTTTATAAGCTTAACTTGAAAGAGAAAGAGTCTCATCCAACACATTTCTTTTGCTTTTACCGTTCTTTTTTCCTCAACTCTTTATTAATTAGTTAGTTAGAGGTGTGAGAGAGAGGAGGGTCAATGTGTTTTAAACCGGGAAAAAACCCGAATCAAATCAATTCTAATCGAACCGGAACAGATCTTCATAAAATGAACCGGGATCAAACAGCAATATGAGAAGAGTGAAAACATCCACTCCATTATAAATTAATCATCTTATGATTTATTATTGATCAATGTCATAAATACATAAAACTATTTACATATTTAATTTTGTAATATTACCTCTCAATTTTGAAATGTGTTCAATTACAAATACCGGTTTAATCTGGGTAAACTCTATATAGTAGGGAAATGTCCATTAAAAGAAAAGCCTATCAGTCGCAGTGTGCTACAAATATGAATTTGCTGCCTGTGGAATAAAATTTAAACTTTTTATTTAACAAGTTTTAGAACCCAGAAATATACATTGATATGAGTTTTTTTTTTCATTGTTCCTAAATTGTTTTTAAAATGTTGGGTTTGTAAAACTATTTACTTCATCAATTTTGATAAATAGCAAAAGCTAAAAAAAAATGAAACAAAAAGAATATCTATTATTATATAATCATGTTTTCTCTCCTGTGGAGTTGCCACGTCGTCATCCACATCAGAAAGTCATGCTTTGTGACGTTGACACGTGTCCGGTGCTTCATTTAATTTAAGAATTTGATGGGTTTTAAACTATGTGCGTAAAACTATATGGTTTTGGGCTACAAATTACATATTCTGTGTGAGGCCCGCCGATCCATTCTTGGAAACCCTACACTTAACGCAGCGAAAAAGTGGTGTTCGTCTTTTCCCTGCGACGACTTTGCAATGACTGAGCTTCTCTTAGATCTATGATACGGTTCGAGTTTGTGGCTTTTTCATGATAATTCTCCCATTAATTCGATCAGGCAGTGTATTTTCGGATATAAATATGTCAGTATTTTTCATCTCGAAATCATCTCTCTGGCTTCTTTCTTTGTTTCCATCTTTCTTTGGGTGAAGATGACACATGTCGAAAAGAAAAAGGAGACTTGATGTTAAACGAAGCTTCATTAGAGATTGAAGGTGGAACATCAAATCCATCTGAATCAGCAACATTAGGTTGTGCGGCGGTGTGACTCTGCGATGCTTTTTGCTTCCGAAACTGCTCAAGCTGAATCCCATGAAAATTAACACACAACCTCAGTTCTAATAATCATGGAGAATTTCAAGTGATTCAAAGACCGAACAAAAGGGGCATGGATGATATGATGATCTAAATCTACCTTACGGCGTCCAGCTTCAACGACCTCCTGCCTCCGCCTAACCTAAGCTGATTACAAAAAAATCAAATCCTTTTTTCTTTTAGTTGGCATTGAAGCCATTAACGGATGTCATTACGAAATCGCCGATTAGGGAGAGAAAACTCGCCGGTGTACTGACACAAAGATAACAGAGGGAGATCTGGAGAAACTCAGTTCCAAAATCGAGAGAATTGTAAAAAAAATAAGCCAGGGCTTTCGATTTGGAGGAGAAGGAAAGGAAAGGAAGGATATTATATATCAATTTCAATTTCCTTTTACGCCACATCTCTCTCATAATAACATTTTCTTTGATGCTTCGAACGTTTCTTTGGCTGGTTGGATGCAACTTTTTTTATTTAGCACTTTCTATTATTCATTTTTCGCGAAGGTAATTTGACCCACCAAAAGAAAAAAAAAAATTCTATCTAAGTAATAAAATTCATTTTATACAAAACTAAAACTATGCGTTGGCCAACAAAATGGGGTAAAAAGTAAAAAAAAAATGTATAAAGAATATATGTATCTTAATCCATTATATTTTGTTGTGTCTTTGCTAGATATTAAACTTAAGATAAAATAAATAAAACAAGGAAAAGTAGATAAATATCTAAGAAAACCATATGTTAAAAAAAATTAATTAGAACATCCATGTGGCCCATCGAACATGACGACAAACCACCGAAAAACAAGTTATCGAAAGAACCCTTCGAACAAATTTAAATTTTTTTTGTCACTATTTTAAAAACAGTAATCTGTGGTATTTATAATACACTTAAGCAATGTAAACTTATCGTTTTATCTACTATTATTAAAGTAGCTACGTGTCATCACTAAGATGATTTTTAAAATCTTCTTAAAAATATATAGTTTATTTAAACATATATTATGCATTTTATTAAACTAATTATCAAATTCATTATAGTGTACAAAAAAAATATTTTTCATTATTTTCTTAAATAAATACTACAAATTACCTAATATAATTAATATATATGATAATTAATGATTTTAATAAATAAAGATTTGAAAACAATTTTGTATCTTCCATCCTTTTAGTTTAATTTATATTATAAAAAGATACGAACATCCTTTTATCTTATATTTGAATTTTTAAGCGACTATAAATTAGTAAAAATATTAAAAAATTCTACATTGAAAATTTTGTGAGCAGTAATTTAACTTTATTTTGTTATAACAAGATTTAAATGATTATAAAATCATATGAATATAAAGTCTCATTTAATAGATACTCAGAATATATATATATATATATATATATATAATTTAAATTAAACTATATTCCATATAAAAATACTTAAGTATGTTAATTTAGAAACTGCATTAACAAGTATTGAAACTTTAATATTTAATTCCAAATTTGTATTAAGTTTTAAAAAAGAAAAATGCTAAAGTACATATCATGCATTATCATATGGCATCCAAAGACAACTATAATATAGAATTTTAACCACAATATAAAATCTTTTAATAACTATTTTGTTCAAGAAAATAACAATATTGTAAATAAAAGTATGACTATCGTTCAAAATTGATTATATATATATATATATTTGAAAATATAGGTGGTACAAATAAATCAAAAATATATGTAGGACATGTTGAAGAAAAAACTTCAAAAAAATAGATATTCTAAGACCCTTAAAAATTTCGAAATTATTGGTTCTAAAGCCAAAGTAAAAGTTAGTTCGTGTATGTTTAACAATTATTTTACATTAAAGATAAATAAGAAAGATAAAAAAAATATTCAGACCTTATATAAGATTTAATTAATTATTTTTTTTTCATTTTGCTCATTATGTTGTACATAGTTTTTAATAATAAAAATAGCAAGTTTTTTTTTGAAACACCGAAAAAGCAAGTTTTTATTATTAAAATTTTCGTTATACAAAACAATGAAAATTATTTTAAAATTGCCTAACAGAATATATTTTTATAACACATATCTATATATACGTATATAAGAATATAAATATCAGACATATAACAAAAAATATAGGAAAATCTCGGGCGTAGCCCGGGCCGACCCTAGTTATTTTATAAGGATAAACATGTTAACTTTTGATCTGTATATTTCCCGGCAGTTTCAGACAAAATCACGTGACAAACTTATCTTTACAGTAGGACACTCCACTTATTGACTCGAGTCACTCCGGTCGTCTGGTCGAGCCAGATGGTGGAGAATGAGCCACCACACCACTCTCTCACGTGCCTCGACTCACATAGTTACATTAGTAAAAAAAAAAAAAAAACAAAGACAACGAAGCAAGGTGTTTTTTTTTTTTTTTTGCCTCCCTTCCACACTTCCCTCTTTCCTTCCACGCTGCCTTTTAGGGGTTTCACTTTCCTCTTCTTCTCTCTCTCGCCTTCCCCGAAAATATTCTCGATCGCTCCAAGATGGATCCACCATCTTCTCCCGGTTCTTCCGATCTCTTCTTCTAGTAATCACCTCGTCTATATTCTCCAGGTATTCTTGTTTCCTCTCTTCTGGTGTATCATCTCTGTTTGCTCTTTGTTTCGTCTTCGTTTTGTATCCATTGTACCTAGGGCTTCCTGATTTTTTCCCCAAAAAATGTATACCGTCTAGAACATCGACTGTGTGATGGATTGAGTAGGTTGCGTACCACATAATCATTAAAATCATCTCAATAAATCTTTTGTGTATAGTAACTCATTTTCTTACATAGTCATCTACTATGACTTGTATAGTTTTGCTCTTTTTTTTTTTGACATTTTCTTTTTAATTTCTGTAACGACTGAAGATGTCACTGGACTTAAATTCTTATATTCCATTGGTCTTGATGATTTAATTTGTAGTTGATATCTTGGAGTTGTCACCTTCTTTAGTTTTTTTTCATGATGGAGGATACTCGCTCCGTTGCTTCCCTCATGGACTCTACATCGTCCAAGATCCAGCAGCTTCAGAAGGCCTTCGCCGAACTCGAAAGCCAGAGCGCCGTAACGCTTAATCTAAAGTGGAAGGAACTCGAGGAGCATTTCCACGGGCTCGAGAGGTCCTTGAAGAGACGCTTCCACGAGCTCGAAGATCAAGAAAAAGAATACGAAACCAAAACAAGGAAAGCACAAGAGCTACTCGAAAAAAAGAAAGCTGCAGTTGAGGCCAAGGAGAAGGCGTCTCTAGAGAGGCTTCAGAAGAAGAGAGACTCCGCTGTGTTCGCTATCAACAGTGCCTTGGATAAGTATAATAACGCTCCCATTGCTGATGGTAGTATTACTGATGGTACTGTGCAAGAAGATGCTGAGATCTCGCCTCAGGTGAAAGCTTATCCGGAGTTACTGAAACTGTGCAAGGATATGGACTCGACGGGGCTCCATAAGTTTGTATCAGATAACCGCAAGAACCTTGCGTCGCTAAAGGAAGAGATTCCTCTAGCGTTCAAGGCTGCAGCCAACCCAGCCACTCTAGTGTTGGACTCTTTGGAAGGCTTTTACCCTATTGAGTCTTCACCACCACCCTCTGATGGGAAGAAGGACGCTAACCTCTTGGGAACGCGCAGGACATGCGTCATGCTGATGGAGTGCCTTAGCATACTGTTGTCTCGTCTCGACCGCAGCTCCCTCGCTGGTGTTCTCTCGGAGAATGTTAAGCGTAGAGCGAAAGCTATTGCAGGAGGATGGAATCCGCTGCTGGAAGGTCTCGACATGGATGCTTGCAATGGTAACTCTTTGGAGGCCCATGCGTTCCTGCAACTGCTGGCTAGTTTTGCTGTTGTTAAGGACTTTAAAGAGGATGAACTCTTGAAGCTGATCCCAATGGTTTCGCGTCGTCGCCAGGCTGCTGAGCTTTGCCGTTCTCTTGGACTCTCAGAAAAAATGCCTGGTTTGTTATCCTACATTGTTATGCCATTTTTTTATAATCTGGTTGATGTTTGGTATATATAGTGAACAATGTTCTAAAAATCGGTCTAAGAGTCCGCCTAGTGCATCCACCTATTGCAAATTAGACCTAAAAGAAGATATTCTAAAATGATTTAACAAAAAAAAATGGGTTAGGCATTCAAAAAATCGCTCTAGGCACCCGCCTAATCAATAAACCCATATAAGAACGTTGATAGTGAATAACTAAACCTTTTTTTGCCTTAATATATAATGTGCATGTTCTGTTTATTGCAGGTGTGATTGAAGTTCTCCTGAACAGTGGAAGGCACATTGATGCAGTTAACTTGGCGTTTGCATTTGGACTCACAGAACAGTTCCCACCTGTTGAGTTACTTAAATCTTACTTGACTGAGGCAAAGAGATCTTCCTCTCAAGGGAGACCTGACAATACATCACCTGCTGTTCAGGCTAGCGTTCCCTTACTTAAAACAAACGCATTCATTATTATTTTACTTTAGGAGAATGAAGCATCTTAGGACTTGCTGACGCAAAATTCAAGCTCAGATTATGATACATTATTATGTGTGCTAAATGCAGGATGAGTTCAATGAGAGGGAGCTTACAGGTCTTAAAGCTGTGGTAAAGTGTGTCGAAGTGCATAACCTGGAAGAGCATTACCCAGTTGAGCCACTTGAGAAGCGGATTCTGGAGCTGGAGAAGGCCAAAGCTGAGAAAAAGAAAGCGACAGAACCCGCAAAGCCTCAGACGAAACGACCACGTGGTGCTCAACCCCGAGTCACTGACAACAACAACAACAACAACAAGACAGGATATGGTAGAGTCATCATCCCTGAGAGGTATCCGCGGTATGTGTATGACAATAGACCTTTCCTTACCGGTCCAATCATGGCAGCACAAGCTCATCCGCCTCTTCCTCCTCCTCAGACTTACACTTTCAGTCCTGCTGCTGCTGCTCACGGGAACTTCTACGGGAACTGCTATCAGTACCAGGCTCCTCCTCCTCCTTACTTCCACTAAGGTGATGATGAATGTGACTGTGACTCTCTCTTCTATGGTGTTAACTTGTGGCAGCTCTTTAACCCCTTCCTCTCCTACTAGCTGTTTTTTCCTTTGTTGTTGTGTTGTGTACGGATGATTTTAATATTTTCTAAGGATCAACCCTACTCAAAACAAAACAAAAATTTACTCAGAATTTTCTATTAATTATATACATTTGTTGTATTGCTTTCTTTCCTGCTCCGTGTTGAGTGGTGGATGGATTAAATCAACATCCCCTGTATATTAATTGAGAAACATTACAATTTTTTTTTGTAGCCACATATGATTTTTAGTGATAGTTAGTACATCTAATTATATAATAAGTTTTTTATTATTTTTTTAAATAAAATTTACGGAATTATCTAATGTGGTTAAAGTATATATATGACAATTAATGATTTTAAATAATAAAGATTTGATAAAAAATAGTTTATTTTCTATCTTATTTGTTTAATTTTAAACTATTAAAATAAGTTAAACACCCACATTAACCATATAATAAAAAATAGATTTTTATGTATATGTTATATTTTGAATTTTCTAGAAAAATATAAATTATTAAAACTGTTAAAAGTCTCACATTCAAATTTTGTTATCCATAGTTTAAAAATTTTGTTATGACAAAATACAAATGATTACAAAATTATATAAGTAAAAAGTCTAATTTAATTACTTATTAAGATTAAAAGATATATATATATCATTTTAAATTAAATTATGTACCATATAAAATACATAAATATTTTAATTTCGAAATTTACTTTAATTTTTTTTGATCAAAGCTTTGAAAAAACATTAACAACTTAATTTTTAAAAAATTATAAATTACTAAAACTATTAATTCCACAGTGAATGTTTTGTTATCATTAATTTAAATTTTTGCTATAAAAGATACAAATGATCAAAAAAATCATTGAGTAGAAAACAATATTTAATAGACATTAATATTATAAATATACTATGTTTGTTAATATCATTTAAATTTAATTATATATACTATCAAATAAAAACATTATTGTTTAGATCAATAAAATTGATTTATATGTTCACATTAATTTAATTATATATGTAATAGTTACTGACTTTAAATTATTCAATATATATATATATTTATTGTTTATCTCGTACAAGACGCATGTCTTAATCTAGTTTTCTCTTAAGGAATGCCTATCTGGACTAGTTTTCAGAGCAAAGCTTCTTTTGTAGCAGCTGACAGGAGTTAGTTTCACTCATAGTAATGGTCTACATAGTGTTTACGGCTACATCACACCCAAACATTTGCCTACTGTGTATGTATATACTATATAGTGATCTGGTCAGAAATCCTTAGTGTAAAAGACCCAACAAGGAAACCATTGCCGTCTTAAATTATTCATGGTCTGTTCAAAATATTTCTGGACTCTGTTTAAAACATATTAACAGTATATTTAATGATGTAAAAGAATAATTTAAAAGTTTATAGTTCTTTTTATATATCTTTAACTTCTTGTTTGAAATTATAAGCTCTATATTTAGTACTATCTAAATTTTTTTAAGTTCTAGACCATAAAATATAAATTTATTTTTAAAAGTTTTTAATTTTAATTTTATTTTTAGATTTGGAACATGTTTGACAGCTCCAGTTGCTCATTGTCTTACATTTTTGAGCTTCGTTTTGTTGGTCAACACATTAAGATAAAGTCTGTTGGATTTTGAGCTATTATGCATACGCGTGACGGCTAATTTAAATTTTCAATATTTGACTACTCTATATTCAATTTCTGAACAACTCAAACTATTCTTTGAATTTATATTTTTACTCGACAATTCGCGCATCATTTCAAGGTTGAAGATCATTTGTGAGAAATCTCTGGTTTGACTTGATTCTTGTATCAATCGCAGCAATGTCGCTGGTTCGGACAACGTTGACCGCTCTTTTTCTAGTCGCTTTACTGTAAAACGCTGCGGCAAGACTGCAAAGTATTGTTAAGCTCGTGGCGCGGTTGCAACTGACGATGGACGGTGTTCTGTGATCGGGATGAGTGTTCTTCGACAAGGAGGAAACTCTATTGATGCGTCGGTGGCCGCTGCTCTCTGTTTGGGCGTTGTGAGTCCAGCCTCTAGCGGTATAGGAGGTGGAGCGTTTACAGTGGTAAAGATAGCTGGCGGGAAGGCATTTGCTTATGATTCTAGAGAAACAGCTCCTCTACGTGCCACTGAGGTAATAGCGTCTTATGAATCATAGACAACCTTTGCTTTACTCTTGGTGTAGAACGTTAATGTGGGTGATAACATTTTATTCTCTATATATTAAAAGATAAACATTTGATATTAATGTGTTCACACTGTGTTCGCCACGCGCCAGCCTTACATCGATTTGAGAATGAGTAGGATGATGTGTTACGTGTAGAAAGCATTTGAATCAAACTCTGAATAAATGTGTTCACACTATGTGCTATTTTACGGGTTTTTTTCTCAATATAATTAAAACTCACATGCATGATTCTATGGATTATACAAAGATTTCACATATAAAGACAATTTGCAAAAAAAAATCACTAATTTCTAACCTTATATTAATTTTACTTAATTTTATTTTAAGATTTTTATTTTCATGTATTATTTTGAACAAAAATATCTTTTAATGTTATTTAAAGGTATCTTCATATATTTATCAACCAATTTTATATATTTTTACATACACATACATGTGCATATTGACGTGAGCACATATATAACTAAATATTCACCTAAAGTGAGGATTCTAATTCTAGTGGAAGTTGGAATATTTTTAATGCTTTCTTTAACCATTGACCCAATTATAATGAAATGACTTGTCTTAATAATTTTCATTTCTTTTTCGTTAACTATTATCTAGATTTGATTTGATTTTGCATGCGTTTAAAAATAATAATATGAAACCATTTGTTTGACATCAGGATTCAGGACTTTATAAAATTCATATAACATAAAATCAAACAAATAATGATATTTTTGGTTATCACGGGAGAAAAAAAAAACAAAAATCTCAAGCATTTTAACCAAAGAAACCAAATTAAATATGAATTTAAAACAGTAGTTATATTTTAGGAGATTAAAAACCGAAAGCCAACTTAAAACCAAACATATATCCAGATTAAATAGACGTAATGTCTTCTTATCTTAAAAATAACGAAATCAATAAAGCAAATCGCAGATTATTACCTAGTTATCGTTATTTTGTACACGCTTTGCAGCTCAAATAGCGTTTTGTAACACATTTTCTTTTTAAATACGTCTTTAATGTCATTTTCAGCCTAATAGTTTCCTTAAACTTTTTTTCTAATAAACAATTGTTTTGAATGAAGGAGGCTTCAAGAGCGTTTCTTAAAATCTCTCTTCCTCTTAAATAAGCGTTTTGAACGCCAATTTTAGCTTAAATAGCCAGTAGACGCTCTTTTGAACTTAGATAGCGTTTTACTCAACGTTTATGAACCCTAGACAACCTTGGTTATATTGAATAATGCAATATGGTTGCTTATTGTTTCTTCACACACTCATTTTGGACACACACTTGTTAAAGTTAGATTTTCATTGACGTTTTTTAATCATAGACATTTATTGGATGTTTTTCTTGATGTAGAATATGTATGGAAGCAATCCTGATTTAAAGAAGAAAGGAGTCTTATCAGCAGGCGTTCCAGGGGAACTTGCCGGATTATTCACAGCTTGGAAGCAACACGGAAAGCTCCCATGGAAGCAGTTAGTGACTCCTGCAGAGAAACTTGCAGAAGGAGGATTCAGGATTTCAAAGTATCTCTACATGCAGCTGAACGCGACAAGAGCAGATGTCTTGGCAGACAAAGGTCTCTCTGAGCTATTTGTTTCTAATGGACAGCTCAAGAAACTAGGGACGATTATCCATAACAGAAAGTTGGCTTTTACACTCAAGCAAATAGCTGAGAATGGTCCAAAAGCGTTTTACAATGGCACGGTGGGTGTTAGCCTAGCGAGCGATATTAGTAAAGCTGGAGGGATAATAACTTTGAAAGATCTGCAAAGTTATAGAGTTAAAGTTCGAAAACCGTTGTCCGCAAACATTCTTGGATACGAACTACTCGGTATGCCTCCTCCTTCATCAGGTGGCGCTGCAATGATGCTTGTAAGTCTCATTTTATAGTGATTTTTTCCACATATCAAACAATCTTTCTTAAACGATATTTTTAAAAAAAACTTAGCCTAGATATTTACAAAATCGGTCTTAGGAGTAACATCTACTCCAGATTTTGTAGATGTTACTAAGGTTGTTTCAGATATGCTGTCTCCAGAATTTGCAAAAGACTTGAAGAAGAAGATAAACGATGACAAAACCTTTGATCCAAAATATTATGGCGGCATGTAAGGTTTTTCATATCTTAAACCCGCTGGTTTCTTCTTTGTTTCTTGATTTATTAATATTCGTTTCTCCAATTCGTAGGTGGAATCAAATCGACCATCATGGAACAAGCCATTTATCTATCATAGATCGCGAGAGGAACGCTGTTTCGATGGCTACCTCAGTAAACAGTTGCTTTGGGGCAGTTATGCTATCTCCAAGCACTGGAATCGTGCTAAACAACCAAATGGATGATTTTACGGTCCCAGCGAAGTCCAGAAGTGACTTAAATGTGCCGCCTCCGGCACCAGCGAGCTTCATCAGACCCGGGAAACGACCATTGTCCTCAATGTCACCCACCATTAATGTACTCAAGGTTTAGAAAAAACATGTTACTTGTGTTACAAGAAACTCTTAGTTAGGCTCCAAACAATGGGTTTTCATGCGCTTGTTTACGTAGGACGGTAAAGTGAAAGCTGCGGTAGGTGCTAGCGGTGGGGCGAACATCATCGCCGCGACAACAAAAGTTTTCTTGAATCATTTTTTCCTCAAGATGGATCCTCTTTCTTCTGTTTTGGCTCCACGAATCTACCATCAGGTCATTTGCTTCTCTTTTTTTCTTATACCCAAGAATTTCTTATAACTAAAAAATGTTTTTTTTGTAATTCCATTTTGCAGCTGATACCAAACAGAGTTTTGTTTGAGAATTTGACGACAGTGTTCAATGATCATTTCGAGATACCTAAAGAGACAAGAGTTGTGTTGGAAAAGAAAGGTCATGCTCTAACGCCAATGACAGGAGCGACGATTGTTCAGTTCATAGTTCAAGAATTCGATTGAAGCTCCCGTGGAATGAGTAAGCTTGTGGCAGTTAGTGATCCAAGGAAAGGAGGGTTCCCCTCAGGATATTGAGATTGTATTTAGTTTTACTGCCATTGTTAATTTATTGCACCGAACTTGCGATGATTAACCTTTAATTGACGAATAAAATTTGTATTGTTATTTTTTTGTTTTTGCAATAATGTTGATCCAATCTTAATATTAGGGAATATTGGAATTAGAGGTTCCATTAAACGACCAACCTTAATGCTCATGTACGTTAGTGGGGGTTGTGTGACGTGGGAGCTACATATAAGTTAAGTTCATTTCATTCATAGCTAGATCACAAACCCGATCATATCAAACTTTGTCAAAAAAAAATGACAATACAAATGTATCTACCTTGAGAATATTTCTTCGTGACATAACATCTAGGGCGATATCTATGAACATAAGATACATGAATTTTTGTTTTGTATCTGTGATTAGTCAGACGAATTAGCTGTCAAAAAGAAGAGTAGACAATTATAGAGATAAGAATAATTGGACGATTACAAATTAACCAAATGCGTTGGTTGTGATGGACGACAGCTAGAGTAGCATGGCTTTATTGTGTTGCCTTTGTCAAATGAATGAGTGATAGTCATGTCATGTATACGTCTAACTTTTCGACATTTCACCTTATTTTATTAAACAAATGAAATAGGTACACTACCGCACGTTAAAGACATCAGCTTAGACTATAAGAATCTGAAAATGTGTCTGAACCTTTGAAGCTTTTCAACTGTTTTCGTCTGTGTTGAATCTTAAAACCGGTAATCTAGTTTAAAGACCTTAATCAAACAATAAATAGTGTTTAAGGGATCAAAAGTTTTGTTTATTGAAGTGTTAAGCTGAATGCCGAAAAGAAAGATAGAAAGGAAATGAACTCGTTGTCAGGATGACTAACTCGTCGTCAATTGCTATTTTTCTCTCGATCTCTCTCTTGCTTAGACTTGTCCCTTTTGTCTTTCTCTCGCTCACTTTTTATAAACTCTTCTTCGTTCTGACTCCACCTTCTCCCATCATTGCTCTTCTGGTTTAAAACAGCTGTGTTATCAAGAAACAGGTTACATATCCATCATACTATAGTTGGATGCTATCAAGAGTATCTAAGATCCACCAGCAATAGCAAAGCACTTGATAGAGGAAGCTATATCTAAGAAGAGCAAAGAAATGTGACTTTCTGATGTTGAGTATATGGCTGGCTCTACGTTATTTATGGTCTGTTTTGTAGTTTGCAACTTGATGTTGTTATGATCTCAGAAACACACATTTTTTTTTTGAACTTGATGTTGTTATGATCGCAGATTCTTAATGCTCTTTTTTGAACTTGATGTTGTTATGATCGCAGATTCTTAATGCTCTTTTTTGAACTTGATGTTGTTATGATCGCAGATTCTTAATGCTCTTTTTTGAACTTGATGTTGTTATGATCGCAGATTCTTAATGCTCTTTTTAACCTCTACCTCAGATTAAATGTTGATATGATTGCAAATTGGAGTTTTACATAATTCTAGTCTTAGTTTAATGAATTATCGTATCATCACACTCTTAATAACGAGCGTTCAAAACCGTATCACCCTTTACAAGTTTTAAGTAACAATAATATTTAAGAGATGAAAACAAACAACAGTAACTAGACAAAACATATCAAACTTCAAACATATAACACTTCTTATCATTAACTTACAACATTTAGCTAACGGAGAAGAAGACTTCTCGAAAAAACTTAGTCAAATTCACAAAAAATCAAACATTACATAAGTTCAAACATATAACACTTTCACTAGAAGTCTTCTGGAAAATTTTCCGGAAGACTTTTAGGAAGAATTTTCAGAGGACTTAAATTTCAAGCGAAAAAAATTAAGCGGGAAACTCAAATTTTACATGAAAATTGAAATTTTAAATTTTAAATTTTATAAAAGTTAGAAAGTATATTTTATGATCTAAGAAGACACATTAAACCATATGACTTGATATTCTTAAAACTACTTAACAATTTTGGAAGTTAGAAAAACACATCTAAAGTTACTTAACAAGTCTACAAAAACTAATGTAAGACCTATTAATAAGTCTTCTCGAATTAGCTAGAAACATTAATAAACATGAATGTTGGTAATCTCATGATTATCACCAATTAAGTTATCAATTTCATTCAGGAGCTTCAATATCTACTAATATACATGAATTAGCAAGAAAATGCTAAAAAGTCTTTATATTTTTAGAGAAAATGAAAGCTTATTAATCACTAACGTAGAAGACTTCGACAGAAGTCTTCTAAAAGACTTTTTGGAAGTAGAAGTCTTCCATTTAGGTCATTTTTGCAGTTGAAAATTTACAAAAGAAGGCTTCCATAGAAGTCTACTCTACATCATTGATAAACATGTTAGTTTTGGAAGTTTTTCTTTGTAAATATTGGCTTACTTTTGTTCTTGAAGAATCTCGAAAATACCAGAGAAGACTTCCCATTGATTTTCTTCTAGGATAAACATGTTAGTTTTGCAATTGACTGAATTGTGTCAGATATTTGACTTTTTCTAGAAAGACTTACATGAAAGTCTTCCACCAAAAAAATAAAGCTTAAATATTTAATTTTAACTAGACGTCTTCTATGTAAGTCGTCTCAGGTTACTTTTGTAATTGAAAAATAAAACTTAAATATTTAATTTGAACTAGAAAAATTTCATGTAAAGTCTTATGTGATAACCAAAGGTCTGGCCAGAATCTCGGAATAAAATTCTGGAAGACTTACATGAAAGTCGTTTAATTAAAATTAAATATTTAAGTTTTATTTTTCAGTTGCAAAAATAATCTGAGACGACTTTCTCCGACAGTGAGAAGACTTCCACTGACAGTCGGAAGTCTTCTCGAGAAAGTTAAATTTTGACACAATTCGGTCAATTGCAAAACTAACATGTTTATCCGAGACGGGAAGTCTTCTCTGGAATTTTCAAAAAAAAAATTGTTAACAAAGAAAAGTTGAAAGACTTCCAGGAAGACGTCTCTAAAAACACACAGAAAGTCAATTGCAAAATAAACTTCTACATTGACCAAAATAACCTCTACATTGGAGAAGACTTCTAGGGAACATATCTTGAAAAAAAAATCAAAAATGGTTATTAGATACAATGAGGTTCATGTTTTAACTTTTCCAAGTACACAAGAGTTCTTAATGAATGTTACTCACTCGTTCTTGACCAAGAATCATGAACTTGAGTAACTCTAATAAGTTTATAAATTTTGAAATAAAAAAGTTGGAATTTTGGGATGAAATAAGAGATGAAGTGAAAGAGAGATGGTTTGTGTGTGTAAGAAATAAGAATATGAAGATGTAAATGTTGATTTTAGGTGCATTTATAACTTGAAATTGGTTGTTCAGGGTGGTTGGCATATTGATGACAATGTCAATGTTGTAAATAAAAGAGCAAGATGAAGATAATTGAGTAAAATAAGCATTTTTAAAAAAGAAAAAATAATAATATTTTCGTGAATAATCTGAACTTCTGGGGTGAATAGAGAAAATGAAATTTCAAAAAAGTCATGGATTAGTTTTTTGTTTGACTTTGAATTTTGAGTCATTTTTGTAAAAAACCCAAAAAATATTATTTTATTATCTTATCGAAATATGTCATATTTTTTATTGGTCCAACTCGGAACTGGTGAAATTTATTAATTTACTGTGTTTGTTAATTTATCAAGTATTAATTTATGGAGTTTCTATCGTATATTCATTACCATATGTAAATGCAATTTCTAATAAAAGTGAAGTAGATGCACCTGTTTTTTGTGTTGTGTCCTGAGGCTCTATAGCTTACACAATTGTTGTGTCACGTTACTTTGACCTGGAGCCTCACCAAACAAGCTTGCCCTTCTTCCTCGAGTGGTCTATCAAATGTGATATCTCTGATATATAAGGCCAATCCTTATTTGTAAACTGCTTAGATACAATATAATCCTTTCAGAAAAATATATGTTTTCAAAAATATTTTACGTTTTCTATGATTTCTTTGTCAACGTTTTTATGACTTTTTATAAGGTAATAATTATAGGGCCAACATTTTCAAATTATATATAAACTTTCAAAAAATTTAATTATATTTATTGAAGTTTCTATTGATTTAAGAATGATATGGTAGTGTCATCCCTGAGTGGTATCCACAGTATGTGTAAGACAACACCATTCCTTACCGGTCCAATTATGGCAGCTCCACCTCCTCCTCCTCAGACTTACACTTTCAGTCCAGCTGCTGCTGCGCATGGGAACTTCTACGGGAACTGCTATTAGTACCAGGCTCCTCCTCCTCCTTACTTTCACTAGTGACTAAAAAAGGTTATGGTGGATGTGACTGTGACTCTCTCTCCTATAGTGTTAACTTGTGGCAGCTCTTTAACTCCTTCTCTCCTACTAGTCGTTTTCCTTTGTGGTTGTTATTGTATACGGATGATTTTAGTATTTTTATGGATCAATCCTACCCAAAACAAATCAAAAGTACTCAGCATTTTCTATTAATTATATATTTAATGTTGTACTGTTTTCTTTCTTGCTTCATGGTATTTAACTTTGTATTACCCAACCATGGCTCTCATAATTAGGAAGCTTATCTCCACATCCAGTGTCCATAAAGCCATGTAAAGAATGACGAAGCAAGCAAAAAGATGTATAAGCATGGTGAATCATGTTGTGTCTAGAGTATCAAAGTTCTTTTACCTATTAAATGAAATATTTTGGTCATTTTTCTCGTTGTAGTCTATTTTTGCAACTACTTTACTATAAATCCTAAAAGCATTAGCTTTTTCTTCTTTTTAAAAAATCTTCCATCGTCAATCATTCCTCGTTTCTAAAGAATTAAAATTATGTGTTCCAATTTTTTTAACAAAAAAAAAACCATTCATGCTTACTTGCTCTTGTAATTTGTAAGCCGACCATGTGCTCATGTAGGGAATCACTGAAAAGATCCCAAGGACGAGTTGAATTGGTGGATACTCAATTTAGCAAACGAAGAACTTGCACCAAAACATTAATGGTCTTGGGACAGAGTGCGTTTGAATATCAGTAAATTCATAAATAGAAAAGAGATTTGCCAATAGATTAAGGGCCTGGATAATCACAAAGTTTATCAGATCCAGGCGAGTGATACTGCCTACTTCTAAATTGACTGGATTCATGGTAGTCATTAATCCAACCAAAGAAGCTGAACTTGCTTTTCTCCGACCAAAATTACAAAGAACAAGTAATTGTAATAACACGATAGATAAATTTGCCAGTAGATAAAGGGCCTGGATAATCATGATAATTATCAGATCCAGGCGAGTGATACTGCCGACTTCTATTTCGCAAGGCTGTTTTTTTTAATAAATTGACTGGGTCATGATAATCTTTGATCCAACCAAAGAAGCTGAACTTGCTTTTTTTTCGTTTCAAACCAAAAACTCTCCGACCAGAAAAGACAAAGAACAATAGGATAACAGAGATGAGAGTTTATATTGGGAACCGGCAGGGATAGAGACTAAGGCCATGATTATCCCTAAGAAACTCAATGGGTTTCTTAGTTTTTAAAAAAAAAAAAAAAAAAATTAAAAAGCAAACAATCGCGGGCCGTCACGTGTTAGTGGGGCCCGCGAACAGTGTAAGAAACTCACTAAAGATCGGTTTTTAATTAGTAGTTTTTGTAACCGATTGTTGCAGGCTGGAAAGCTGGGTCGATGAGATGGATGGATGATGGGT
>NC_027756.1:2548846-2562686 GCF_000695525.1 Brassica oleracea var. oleracea
GGTATTTTCTCCTCTTCTTGGGCTTGTTGGCTTGATAAGAGATCTACTTTGAAGTACACGTTTTGGTTTGGGTTGGAACGCTTCTTCTTTGGGCTAGAAACAACTTCTAAACTCGGATACTCGTAGATGGACGGGTTGGAGAACCTCCGGTTTGTAAAATTCATATCTTCCTGTTCCGAGTAGCTTTGAAGATGATTCAAATTGTTCCTGACTCCTTGTTGAGTGTAGAATGCATGAAAATTGGTTTCATGGCCAAATTCCTCCTTGTTGGTAAGACACACCGTTTTTACTGAACGCATATCCTGGTTGGTCCTTTGGTTAGCTGATTGGTGCAGCTGCTTGGCCTCTGGTTCAGGTACTGATTTGATGACCGCATCACCGATTCTTAAGGGTTTTGTGGGGGCCCACGCACTAAGAAATCCATTAAGAATTCCGGATAATCATGCTCTAAGACCATCCGCAACGGACGATTTAAATAAATCCTTAGCACATAATCCTAAGCAAATACCAATACAATAATAATATAAAACCTAAATAAGCTAAGGAGCAGTCCCTAATTAAGGATTAAAATGAATGAATCGTTGTTGACGTGGCCTTCTTCGTTTTCGCGTTTTCTGTAGTCTCTCTTTCTCCGTCACTCTCTCACAATTGAATTTTTTGTTCCAGCTGTGTCGATTTCGTTTCACATATGACATCGGAGAATGGCGTTGTTCTGGTTCAAACTTGTTAATGAAGTTGATAGATGCATTGAAACTTCACTTGAAATTGAGATGAGGAATTGTGTGATTTGATAGATAGATGCATGTGTATGATGAATTTGAATGTTCCGGCATGCTCACAAGGATCTCACATGCTCTGAAATTTAGTGTTCATCTGAAGTTTGAATCTCTCAGAATGAGAATGTTCATTTTGTTTGCTGGAGTGTTAATGTTAAAGATCGCTCTTTCTAATGCTATACATGTTCTTATTTTTTGGTAGAAATATTTAATATACATGTTGCAGAAGTTATACAAGCTGGTTTAGTCTACATGTCTTGACAGGAAAACAAGAAGAAGACAAGAAGAAACAGAAGTTTTGCATGTGAAAAAGAAGAAGACAAGAAGAAACAAAAGCGGCACATCTCCTCCTCATTGTTTCGTTTGATGATATGCAGAGAGCCATGCCTACTTTCTCTTCAAAACAAAACCGAATTTAAATATACATTGGACCTTTGGCTATGTTTGAAAACGTGTCTATCGATTGTTACGTTGAGCCATTTGAACCGCATTATCGCCAATGGCGCCGGGGAGGGGGTTGGGATGGATAGTTCTTGCGAAGAGGATCCTAAAATGTACAAGTCGTTGCGAGAGGAATATGTTGACTGAACTCATCAGATCTTCCCATGTGTCTCGGAGCCAGAGAATGAGAAGCACCAGAAGAGCAAAAGCGAAAGAAACTCCTGTGATCATAAACAGTCCGCGGAATCTGAAAAGGGTTATAGGATTTAATGTATCATCTGCTGTGTATGGAAGTTGATTCTCAAACCATCTTTTCTCCATATCGATAAGCTTATCGCTCGTCCTTAGGTTTAAGATTTCCCTGGACACAAGAGGCACCAGTTCGTGGCCCTTCTGAAACATCTGAAAACGCATCTTTTGTTGTCAGCAAAGTTAATAAAGTAGATGAAGAGTAAAGAAACGGATGGATGATAAGGGATACGTACAAAGCCGAAACCATTGGTGTTACAATGTGCCTTGACCATGAGAAACTTTTCAGGATGCTCTCCAATGAGGACTTTGAGGTATGGCAACTCATCGACAACAAATGAGACAGTATTGTCCAACAAAGCTTGAGCATATTCTTTAGAAGTATTGAGACCCTTGGTGTTCGTTGATCGGAATTTGGGACTGGTTAGGGACATAGACATATTTGCAATGAGGGAGCCCGAAAGATGCCCCACAGAATCTTCATTAGAGTTGAATCGTATCTGTTGCACCGTCATCATTGATGTCA
Organism: Brassica oleracea var. oleracea; assembly: GCF_000695525.1. Classification (NCBI taxonomy): domain Eukaryota; kingdom Viridiplantae; phylum Streptophyta; class Magnoliopsida; order Brassicales; family Brassicaceae; genus Brassica; species Brassica oleracea. The sequence continues at coordinate 2,550,839 of NC_027756.1, forward strand.
AAGTTGCGGTATAACTTGCAGTCAATATGAGCACTGCAAATACCCAAACTGTAACTACAAATCTTGATAAGTTGTGTTGTAGCTTCTCCCCTGTCACTAGTAAGCAGCAAAAGGTGAAAAGCTAAGTAAACACATCACTCCAGACATGTGAAAAAGGTCGAGTACTTACTATGCGCGTAAACAAGGGTAGAGAAGCCAAACCAAAATATAATTCCCATCTGTTTCGACCAAGAACCCTGGAAGTCCTTGTTCTTAGGTCTTTCTATCAACCAAACTATAAAGCCCGTCAAGACAAAGAAAGCTGCACTTGTTATCCAAAGATCTCGTGTTAGAGGATGGAAGAACACCCACATATTTGTCTCCTTTGGTGCTACGGTTCCAAGGCCCATCTCGGTGAATGGCATCGTAAAATCAACATACATTGATCTCTTGGCAGTGATTGTAATATCTCCCACCGCTACATCATATTTATCTTTCTGTGGGATGCAACACATAAAAGATTTCAGTTTCCACGCAGTCAACATGACAAAATACTTGTAATCATAAACTGAGCCATGGTTAGTACCTGAGTAGAAAGTGCAATTGCAAGATTGTCGTAGTTACTTCCATTGCGCCAAGGGATGAACTCCAGATCATAGTTGAAAGGTTCAGTGGCAGCCCGGAAGACTTCTATACAGAACCCTTCTGCAGTTGTAGCATTTGTTGCTGAATCAGTCTCCACCTTCATCAGTCTTGGGAACCTGTTGCTTGATGTAACCAAAACCCTCAGCTTTCTTCTTTTGCTTTCTCCAAGAGCGCGCCCTCTTGGAGTTTGAGCAGACCCACCAGGCCAGATTATGGCCTCTAACTTGTTAAAATGTCCTCTCAGCACACGGGAAGAGACGAGTAGCTGTAACCTCAGACGAGTGCACCACAAACACACTCGTCCCCAAGTCCTTCATCTTCCTTAACCGATCCATAACCATTTCCTCGGTTGAAGACACTGCAAAACCAGCCTTGGATTGTATACCAACACCGTTCTCATAAAAATGATCCACCATGAGTTGCATACTCTCTCTCCAGTCATCGTCATCCTCGTAAACAAGACCAACACTCTTCCAATCAAACCCATGGATGAAAGCTGTGATCCCCTTCGCCTCGGAGGAAGAATCAAGCGTCGCTTGGATCAAATGACTGTATCTGCTCAACGACGGTGAGATCGGAGAGTTGATTGAGATCACAGGAACCTTAGCTTTCTCCCCAATCTCCGCCAACAGCTTCGTTTGGAGAATCGAGTCCCCGGCGGTGATGATCGCCTCCACTTCTTCTGATTGCAGCAGATCTACAGCTGCGAAAGAGAGAGACAGCACATAGATTGTGAGTGAATGTTTGACAGAGGAAGAAGAAGAATGTGAGTACGTTACCAGAAGCGAGAGCCAGGAGTGGCTCTCCGTGAGAGTTTCTGATCGAGAGAGAGACTCTTGTTTTGTGATCAGTGTTAATGGCGTAGAAGTCGGAAAGTGCCGTTGTAACAGATCTTCCCACCATTTTTCCCTCCAGAGAATCCATATCCAAAACTAACCCGACCCGGATCCGAACCCGTTCATTATCGGACCCGGAGCCTTGGTAAACGTCGTCGTTTTGACTTGAAGAGTCGAAGAAGAGAAACAGAACAAGAAGTGATACAAGTATTGGGTTTTGAATCGAGAAATCGACCAAAAAAACACTGAACTTTACGGGAATTGCCAAAAGAAACCTGTACTCGAACCAGACCAATAAAACTCTGATCTTTTGTTGACTTTTTTAGTTAATTCACAAACTCTGATCTTTTGTTGACTTTTTTAGTTAATCAACAAAAGTTCAGGATTTTATTGGCTAGCCCATATGTCCAGGTTTCTTTTGGCAATTCCTGAAAAGTTCAGTGTTTTTTTGGCCGATTTCTCGTTTTGAATCCCAAACCTCTCCATTAAAAAAAAAGTTTTCAATTATTAAGACACACGTTGTCTACTTTATCGTTCTTGTTAATATTTATTTATATAACCGATTCTAACTCAACCTATGCCGTGTTTTGTTTTTCCTTTGTCAACGGGTTCATTACCAAGAGAGACAACATTATTTAATTGGACAAAAGGAAATTCAGTGTGAGTTTTTCCCTGACGTTGGTTACTCTTTTGTCACATTTACTTATGGAAACTCAACAATCATTTTATATTGATTTAGTCAACGAAAATTAAGGAAAATGACCAAATGATGACTTTATAGTTCAAAGAAAAGTTAAGACACCCATGCTGCATTTGCCAAGGTTGTAAGAAAACAGATGTATTTTCTTTTTGGTATTAGACGTATTAACCTTACTTGTGCCCCCAGTTTTGGATTGTATTGAAGTTTTTGTCGGGAAGAATTATTCAGCAAGTACATAGAGGGTAATAAGTCAAAGATATATAAAACCTAGAAGTAGAGGAAAATTTATAAAGTCGTCTCATCTCAACTGTTATGCTCAACTCAATCAGTCCTACCACACGGGCGCCTACTTAATTGGTTATCTAACGGTCTAATGATTTTTTTTTTTATCCTAGTAAGAATTGCATAACTTCCTTGAGAAATGAATATATTGATCTAAGAGGAGATTATGTTTGCTAGATGCTTAGGAAAACAACGTAGAATCAAACTAAAAAGGATATTTATGATCTTGTTAATACCAATTATGAAGTCGTCATGGATGCATATTACTATTTTTGTAAGTTTTTTTTTTTTTGAAAAAGGACTCTAGTATTTAAATAGCAGTGCTGAAAACAAAGTTATAAGGCTATGAATTTTGACATCATAGAGTTCAAAGTAAAGCTGTGGAAAGAAAGATGATTGACAAAATCATATGGAGCTAGAAAATGACAGCATAGTCTCTGAACATTTGAAGAAATTGAGAGAGGGTTAGCTAACTAAATAATTTTAGTTTTGGCCTCTGTGACGATCTCTGCCTCAGCAGCCACTGCTTTTGTGACCTCTAGTTGTTGTCCATTGTTTTTTTTATATAAGTTTCTCTTTTCATTCCTAATGATATTAACTTTAGCAAAAAAAAATCCGCCCGGTCGCATATGATTGATTGATCTTTGACCCATATGATTAATGGAAGACATATGCCATCTTGAAAGAAAAACTAGTTTAATGAAATTGAAGATAGAAACTGATTAATACAAAGAAAAATGATTTCAGAGATACTAGAAATCACAAGATCGTATTATTGATAATTATAGATTATGAGTTTCTTTAACGGTAGAAACTCTATAAATTAATAATTGATAAATTAATAAACACGTTAGATAATCCTATGTAAATATATAGTCTCACTAAAATCATAAATTAATAATTTTTATATATATAATGTTTCTATAAATACAAAAAATCGTATTATATGTTTTATATTTACAATAAATTTTATCTCTGTTTTTTTCTTAACACTTCAATATATTTTGATAATATTTAATAAAATTATATTGAAAACTATTTTCAATTCTATTAAACATATTTCGTATTCACCAAATAGTATAACAAAAATATATAAAGTTGAATTTCTAAAATTTAGTTTTCAGAGCAAAGCTTCTTTTGTAGCAGCTGACATGAGTTAGTTTCACTCATAGTAATGGTCTACATAGTGTTTACGGCTACATCACACCCAAACATTTGGCTACTGTATATAGTGATCTGGTTAGAAATCCTTAGTGTAAAAGACCCAACAAGGAAACCATTGCCGTCTCAAATTATTCATGGGCCCTGTTCAAAATATTTCTGGACTCTGTTTAAAAAATATTAGCAGTATATTTAACGATGTAAAAGAATAATTTAAAAGTTTATAGTTCTTTTTATATATCTTTAACTTCTCGTTTGAAATTATAAACTCTATATTTAGTACTATCTAAAATTTTTAAAGTTTTAGACAATAAAATATAAATTTATTTTCAAAAGTTTTTAATTTTTATTTTATTTTTACATTCGGAACATGTTTGACCGCTCCAGTTGCTCATCGTCTTGCGTTTTTTGAGCTTTGTTTTGTTGGTCAACACATTAAGATAAATTCTGTTGGATTTTGAGCTATTATGCACTGACGGCTAATTTAAATTTTCACTATTTGACTACTCTATATTCAATTTTCTGAACAACTCGAACTACTCTTTAAATTTATATTTTTACACGACGAACCGTGCATCATTTCAAGGTTGAAGATCATTTGTGAGAAATCTCTGGTTGTATATGTAGCTCCCACTAACGTGCATTAGCATTAAGGTTGGTCGTTTAATGGAACCTCTAATTCCAATATTCCCCATATTAAGATTGTAGAATTATACATATATATCTGGATCAACATTATTGCAAAAAGAAAAAAAAAAACAATACAAAATTTTATTTATTTTATTCGTCAATAAATTAACAATGGCAGCAAAACTAAATACAAACTCAGTATCCAGAGGGGAACCCTCCTTTCCTTGGATCACTAACTGCCACAAGCTTACTCATTCCGCCAGCATTTCCATCGGATTCTTGAACTATGAACTGAACAATCGTGGCTCCGGTCATTGGCGTTAGAACATGACCTTTCTTTTCCAACACAACTCTTGTCTCTTTAGGTATCTCGAAATGATCACCGAACACTGTCGTCAAATTCTCAAACGAAATTTTGTTTGGTATCAGCTGCACAATGGAATTATAAAAAATAACATTTTTTAGTTATAGACAATTAACAAGAAAGATTATTTTTGGGGTATAAGAAAAAAGAAGAGAAGCAAATGACCTGATGGTAGATTCTTGGAGCCAAAACAGAAGAAAGAGGATCCATGTTGAGGAAAAAATGATTCAAGAAAACTTCTGTTGTTGCGGCGATGATGTTCGCTCCACCGCTAGCACCCACCACAGCTTTAACTTTACCGTCCTACGTAAACAAAGTGCATGAAATTCATTGTTTGGAGCCTAACTAAGAATTTCGTGTAACACAAGTAACAAGTGTTTTTTTTTCTAAACCTTGAGCACAATGGTGGGTGACATTGAGGACAATGGTCGTTTCCCGGGTCTGATGAAGCTAGCCGGTGCTGGAGGCGGCACATTTAGGTCACCGCTGGACTTTGCTGGGATCGTGAAATCATCCATTTGGTTGTTTAGAACGATTCCAGTGCTTGGAGATAGCATCACTGCCCCAAAGTAACCGTTTACTGTAGTAGTCATCGAAACAGCGTTCCTCTCGCTATCTATGATCGAGAAATGGCATGTTCCATGATGGTTGATTTGATTCCACCTACAGAATTGGAGAAACGAATATTATTAATAAATGAAGAAACAAAGAAGAAACCAGCGAGCGGGTTTAAGATATGAAAAACGCCTTACATGCCGCCATAATATTTTGGATCAAAGGTTTTGTCATCGTTTATCTTGGTCTTCAAGTCTTTTGCAAATTCTGGAGACAGCATATCTGAAACAACCTTAGTAACATCTACAAAATCTGGATCAGCAAGGTTCATCCTAACCGCGAAAGCATGTTTCAGAGCTTCGATTAGTCTATGAACACCAAGAGAGCCCGAAACACCTGATGGAATCCCGTATTGAGAAAGGATGTTCAAAACCTGCAGCACAAGAAACCAATGTTCACGTTATTAAGCGGCAGTTTGGCGTTTTTGTAGATAATTAATCATTAGCCGGTCTAGGAGACCGATTTTGTAAATATCTAGGCTAATTTTTTTTATAAAAAATATCGTTTAAGAAAGATTGTTTGATATGTGGAAAAAATCACTATAAAATGAGACTTACAAGCATCATTGCAGCGCCACCTGATGAAGGAGGAGGCATACCGAGTAGTTCGTATCCAAGAATGTTTGCGGACAACGGTTTTCGAACTTTAACTCTATAACTTTGCAGATCTTTCAAAGTTATTATCCCTCCAGCTTTACTAATATCGCTCGCTAGGCTAACACCCACCGTGCCATTGTAAAACGCTTTTGGACCATTCTCAGCTATTTGCTTGAGTGTAAAAGCCAACTTTCTGTTATGGATAATCGTCCCTAGTTTCTTGAGCTGTCCATTAGAAACAAATAGCTCAGAGAGACCTTTGTCTGCCAAGACATCTGCTCTTGTCGCGTTCAGCTGCATGTAGAGATACTTTGAAATCCTGAATCCTCCTTCTGCAAGTTTCTCTGCAGGAGTCACTAACTGCTTCCATGGGAGCTTTCCGTGTTGCTTCCAAGCTGTGAATAATCCGGCAAGTTCCCCTGGAACGCCTGCTGATAAGACTCCTTTCTTCTTTAGATCAGGATTGCTTCCATACATATTCTACATCAAGAAAAACACCCAATAAATGTCTATGATTAAAAAACGTCAATGAAAATCTAACTTTAACAAGTGTGTGAAGAAACAATAAGCAACCATATTGCATTATTCAATATAACCAAGATTGGCTAGGGTTTGAGTAAAACGCTATCTAAGTTCAAAAGAGCGTTTACTGGCATATTTTAATTAGATGAAAAAAATGTTAAGAAACCCTATATTACATTCATACATTTCAAACATCAAAAGACACTATTTAAGCTACAATTGGCGTTCAAAAAGTTTATTTAAGAGGTAGAGATTTTAGGAAACTCTATTGAAGCCTCCTCCATTCAAAACAATTGTTTATTAAAAAAAAAGTTTAAGGGAACTATTAGCCTGAAAATCGCATTAAAGGCGTGTTACAAAACGCTATTTGAGCTGCAAAGCGCGTTCAAAATAATGATAATAAAGGGTTCTACACCAAGAGCAAAGCACAGGTTGTCTAATTCATAAAATGTTGCTATTACCTCTGTGGCACGTAGAGGAGCTGTTTCTCTAGAATCATAAGCAATAGCCTCCCCGCCAGCTATCTTAACCACTGTAAACGCTCCACCTCCTATACCGCTAGAGGCTGGACTCACAACGCCCAAACAGAGAGCAGCGGCCACCGACGCATCAATAGCGTTTCCTCCTTGTTGAAGAACACTCATACCGATCTCAGAACACCGTCCATCGTCAGTTGCAACCGCACCACGAGGCTTAACAATACTTTGCGGTCTTTTCTGACCCGCAGCGTTTTGCAGAAAAGCGACCAGAAAAAGAGCGATCAACGCTGTCCAAACCAGTGACATTGCTGCGATTGTTACAAGAATCAAATCAAACCAGAGATTTCTCACAAATGATCTTCAACGTTGAAATGACGCTAGATTTGTCGTGTAAAAATATAAATTCGAAGAATAATTCGAGTTGTTCAGAAATTGAAAATAAAGTAGTCAAATATTGAAAATTTTAATTAGCCGAGTATGCATATTGCATAATAGCTCAAAACTCAACAGAGATTTATATTAATGCGTTGACCACTAAAATGAAGCTCAGAAAATGCGGGGCCATCTAATAGCATGAGCAACTAGAGCGCTAGAACATTGCATGAGTCTAAAAATAAAATTAAATAACTAAAATTTTTTGAAAATAATATTTTGTGGTCTCAAGCTTTAAATTTTTTAGATAGTACTAAATTTAGAGCTTATAATTTCAAACAAGACGTTAAGGATTATAAACTTTTAAATTATATGTATTCTTGTTAATTTAGAGCTTATAATTTTTATTTATGGTTTAAAATTTTAAATATTTTATGGTATGTATTCATGATTGTACTTTTGTTTTATACTCTGTTAAAAACTGAGATCTCGTTAGTAGGGTTCTTAGTTTGGTTCGTTGGAGTGTTTTTGTCCCTCGATTCTTTGTTTATATTTTCTTTCTATTTTTATCCAGAGATAAATGGTTCACTATCTGTTACAGAAAGGGTTCTTAGTTTGGTTCACTGGTGATTGGTCCTTGAACCTAAAAAGCTTTTGAGATTACATCACGATTATCAAAAAAAATTGCTTGTATCAATGATAGTTTTTTTTTGTTTTTTGCATTCAAGTAGTGATTTTAGAATGACACTAGTAAACTTTGAAGGTAAATGGAGGGCAAAGACTTCCTTTTGGGATGACAGCACCAAAGACTCCGAGGCAACCTGGAGAGATGATGCTCTCTGTGCATGGCACTCCCTTGGGGGTCTATGAAGAAAATTTAAACATGGGAGCTATAAATGGCATGTTACTAGATCACCACTCATTCTTAAAATTTTCTTGCTTCTAGGAGAACACCATCAGAATCAGAATCTGTGTCCTTATGTGGAATAATAACTGATTTACAGAGGAAAACAGTTGAAAAGCTTCATAGGTTCAGACACATTTTCAGATTCTTATAGTCTGTCTAAGCTGATGTACCCTTGCATGTATATAGTCTATTGAATAGCTTTATAGACTCTATTCAAATTCCTGGACCGAGATATGTTGTCTGTTTTTTTCCTTTTCAACTTGTTATGGTAAATTTTAATCTCTAAAATAACACACAACAATGAAACTTTGATTATATATAATATCAGACGCGGAGTCTTCGTAAACGTCATCGTTTTGACTTGAAGAGCTGAAGGAGAGAAACAGAACAAGAAGTGATACAAGTATTGGGTTTTGAATCCCAAACCTCTCCATTAAAAAAAGTTTTCAATTATTAAGACGCACGTTGTCTACTTTATCGTTCTTGTTAATATTTAATTATTTATTTATATAACCGATTCTACCTCAACCTATCGCGAAGATGAAACAATAAAAAACAAGATGGTTGGTTAAGGTCTCAAGACAATGGATATATCACTGCAAGGGACAAGCATGCATGGTGAGTTAAGATCTCAAAACAATGGATTATTAGTTTATCATATCTCATCTACCATTTGCCGTACTTGTAACCCCTATATATATGGGATGTTCCCATAAACAAATCAAAACAAGCAAATAAGATTCTTCTTCTTTACTCTATCTCTCTCTTTACTTTCTAGATTAAACCTCTTTCTCTCTCTCTCTTGTTCTTCACTATGTTCTTCAATTTCTAACATGGTATCAGAGCCTCCAAGCTCTTGGACACCAAACTGCTTCCGCAAATATACTCTATTCACCTTACTCTTTCACTTGTTTCGTTTACTTTCTTCATTTCTAGAGAACATATCTTGGCTTCCCTTGTTTTCTCTCTTGTCTAGCCTCAGAAATTCAAATTTCTTCTTGGCGCATTTTCTTTTTACCCGCTGGACAATAGCAAGCAAAGATGGAGCAGCACAAGCTAGTGAGGATTCCAGTCACCCTGAAAGGTCCTAACTACATTACCTAGTCGAGATTGACCAAGACATTTCTTGGAGGAAGAGGTCTATGGGAGCACATCACCACAAGTGAGGACCCAAGACAAATCACCCAAGGAGAAGATGGCAAGGAGGTTATAATGGTAGATGAAGGCAAATGGGGTCATGAGGATCTCATGGTGCTGTTTATCTTGCAAGGCTATGATATCTTGCATATTTCCATTATCTTATCCATTCGTCAATGTGCATTTTGATCATATAGACTAGGATTTAGCCATGTTTAGGTTACATTTTGCATACATGAGTCTTTATCAGGTGTTGGAGTGCCACATGGAGTTCTTCGGGACATTTGGATGCATTTGGAGCTCAAAGGAGGTGAAATAGGTGATCATTGGACGAGCAGAGGATGGGAGCGAGGTTCCGCAGCGACGTCATGAGGTCGCTCCAAAGCACCTCTCAGAGCGACCTAGCTGGAGCGACCCCGTGAAGTCGCTCGCCATATTCATCCCGTTGGAAGCCCAGAGCGACTTACCCAGAGCGACGCACCGAGGTCGCTCGCATCTCACACCCCTCTTGGAGCGACCTCCTGTGGTCTGAACTTGAGATGTTGAGACCAAGTACCACTGATCCTAGTACACTAGAAGAGAGGCGTGAGCAAGACAAGGTCTTTGGATTGCTTCTCACACTCAACCCAAGCTTCAATGATGTACTTAAACACATATTGAGAGCTAAAGAGCTTCCAAGCTATGATGATGTGTGTGCTCAACTTCGGAAGGAGCTAGGCTCAGATGGTCTCTTTGGTGGAAAAGGGGAACTGTCTATGGCAAACAAAGCTGAGAAGATGGAGAGTGCTTCAGGCAACAAAGCACACTTCAAATCAAGAAGAGGAGGAGACAAGTCTGTGACTTGTGAGCACTGCAAGAATCTAGGCCACTCCAAAACCAATTGTTGGATCCTCCATCCTCACCTCAGACCTGCTTCAACCAACAGATACAACCAGGCCAAAGCACATGAAGCAAGAGCTCATGAAACCACAATATCAGGCTCCATGCACATAGGAGAAGATGGAAGAGCTATGATCTCAACCACCCACACTGGCGGATCCACATCCCATGCCATGTCTCAGCCATCCCCTGATGATGCTTTCATCCACAAGTCGGACATTGAAGCGCTTATCAAGGCTATCAATGCAAACTCTGGTAACATCAGTGTCAATGCTTTAAATTCTATTCACAGTGCTTCACATACTACTAGACCTTTGATCATCGATTCGGGAGCTTCTCATCATATGATTAGGGATGCTAGACTGATTAGTGATGTTAAACCTGCTCTAGGGAGTGTAGTGATTGCTAATGGTGATAGAATTCCAATTGAAGGAGTAGGAAACTTGAAACTGTTTGATAAGGAGTCTCAAGCTTTTTATATGCCTACTTTCACATCCAACTTATTATCTGTTAAGAGAGCAACCAATGATCTAAATTGCAATGTTATTTTCAGTCCTAATGATGTGTGCTTTCAGGATATTAAGACAATGAAGATGCTGGGAAAGGGTGTGAGCAAGGGAGAACTTTACTTGCTTGTAGACACCAAACATTCCGATTTATCTTGTGCTTTCAATTCTGCTTATGTGTTAGCTAGTGATGTTTTATGGCATGCTAGATTAGGTCATCCTCATTATCGTGCCTTAGGACTGATGTTACCTAATCTATCTTTAAAGAATAGAAATTGTGAGGCTTGTATTCTTGGTAAACATCAGAGATCTGTTTTCCCTAATTCTAAGACTATTTACGAAAATTGCCTTGATCTTGTGCACTCTGATGTTTGGACAGCACCTTGTGTGTCTAGTAAGAACCATAAATATTTTTTTACATTCATTGATGAAAAATCAAAATATACATGGCTCACCTTGATTCAAACTAAAGATAGAGTTTTAGAAGCTTTTATTAACTTCCAAAACTATGTATCTAACCATTTCAATTCCAAGATCAAAATTTTTAGGTCTGATAATGGCGGAGAATATACAAGCACTGCTTTCAAATATCACTTAGAAAAACATGGCATAATCCATCAAACAAGTTGCCCATACACACCACAACAGAATGGAGTTGCTGAAAGGAAGAATCACCATCTTATGGAGGTTGCAAGGAGCATGATGTTTCATACCAATGTTCCAAAGAGGTTCTGGGGAGATGTTGTGGTCTCAGCATGTTATTTGATCAACAGGATCCCCACCAAAGTCCTCCAAGATATCTCTTCTTTTCAGGTATTAAACAAAATAAAACCTCCAATTGATCACTTGCGTGTTTTTGGGTGTGTGTGCTACGTCTTGATACCAGGTAAACAGAGAAACAAGCTTGAAGCCAAGAGTGTCAAAGGCATGTTCATAGGATATACTCATGCGCAGAAGGGGTACAAGTGCTACATACCTGAATCAAGAAGAGTTATGGTCTCAAGGGATGTTAAGTTTGTGGAATCAAAGGGATACTATGATGAGAAGAGTTGGGAAAGCCTTCAGGATCTCTCACAAGGATCTTCAGATAGGGCAAACAACTTGAGAATCATTCTGGAAAGCCTAGACATCAGCCAGCCTCAAACAAGTGGCGTACCGAGCACTTCACATATACCTCCAGTTGTGGATGAAGCTACATCAATTGAAGAAGCAGTCCATCCTGATCATGAGGGGGGAAA
>NC_027756.1:2562907-2597790 GCF_000695525.1 Brassica oleracea var. oleracea
GTTGGGGATGAAGTTGGTGCCATGATCAAGAATGATACTTGGTATGAGACTGAGCTCCCAAAGGAAAGAAAGCTGTTACAAGCCGTCTACTCTTCACCATCAAGTACCTTGCCAATGGAAAACCAGAAAGAAAGAAAACAAGACTAGTTGCAAGAGGATACACCCAAGTCTATGGAGAAGACTATATGGATACATTTGCACCAGTAGCTAAACTCCACACCATAAGGTTTCTACTCTCATTGGCAGTGAACTTGGAATGGGATTTATGGCAGATGGATGTCAAGAATGTTTTTCTTCAAGGAGAGCTGGAGGATGAGGTTTACATGAGGCCACCTCCGGATATGGAAGACATGGCCAAGCCAGGGAATGTCCTAAGGTTGAAGAAAGCAATCTATGGGTTAAAATAGTCACCAAGGACTTGGTACCACAAACTGAGTACAACTCTCGATGGAAGAGGGTTTGTAAAATCAGAAGCTGATCATACACTCTTCACACTCACAAGCAAGCAATGAATTGTGGCGATTCTTATTTATGTAGATGATATTATCATCACAGGAAGTGATAAGGAAGGTATTATCTCAACCAAAGTCTTTCTTAAGTCTACTTTTGATATTAATGATTTGGGTGAGCTAAAGTACTTTCTAGGGATATAAATATGCCGCTCTAAAGAGGGGCTTTTCTTATCTCAAAGGAAGTACACACTTGATCTTTTGAATGAGGCAGAAAAGCTTGGAGCGAGAGTAGCCAAGACTCCACTAGAAGATGGGTATAAGGTGCTGCGTGAGGGGGAGATTGAAGACAAGCTCTATGCTGACGTTAAACACTATAGAAGAATGGTAGGAAAGATGATATACCTCACCATCACCAGGCTTGATGTATGCTTTGCAGTTAACCAACCAAGTAAGCCAGAATATGCAAGCTCCCAAGATACACCATTGGAACATGGTTGAAAGGATCCTAAGATACCTAAGAGAGGCGCCAGGGCAAGGAGTGTGGATGGGATGCAACAAAAATACAGAGATAGTTGGGTATTGTGATGCTGATTGGGCAGGAGACAGAGTGGATAGGAGATCCACTACCGGCTATTGTACATTTATTGGAGGCAATCTTGTCACTTGGAAGAGCAAGAAACAGAAGATAGTGTCATGCTCAAGTGCTGAAGCTGAATATAGGGCAATGAGGAAGCTCACTAGTGAGTTGATTTGGATCAGAAACCTACTTCGAGACTTGGGTATAGAGACATCAACTCCAATCACCATGCATTGTGATAATCAAGCAGCAATACACATAGCTTCCAACAGTGTGTTCCATCAGAGGACTAAACACATTGAGGTGGATTGTCACAAAGTTAGGCAAGCAGTGGAACAAAGTATCATCTTACCCTGCTTAACAAAAAGTGAGGATCAACTAGCTGACATCTTCACCAAGGCTGCAAGCACCAAGGTTTGCGAGTTCATACATTCCAAGTTAGGACTCGTAGATTTTTCATCACATTAATCCTCTTAGCCATGAAGTGTTCTACTCTTTTTTCTTGGCTTGGTTTTTATCCCATGAGGTTTTTCCAAGCTAAATGTTTTAATGAGAGAATGCTTCATGGTTTCCAAGCTTGACCAGTCCCTATGGTCAAGTTTGAGGGGGAGTGTGAAGATGAAGCAATAAGAAACAAGATGGTTGCTTAAGGTCTCAAGACAATGGAGATGCCACTACAAGGGAGAAGCATGCATGGTTGGTTAAGGTCTCAAGACAATGGAGATGCCACTACAAGGGACAAACATGCATGGTTGGTTAAGGTCTCAAAACAATGGAGATGACACTACAAAGGACAAACATGCATGGTGGATTAAGGTCTCAAGACAATGGATTATTAGTTTATCATATATCATCTACCATTTGCCATACTTGTAACCCCTATATATATGAGATGTTCCCATAAGCAAATCAAAACAAGCAAATAAGATTCTTTTTCTTTGCTCTATCTCTTTTTACTTTTTAGATTAAACCTCTCTCTTGTTATTCACTATTACCTATGCCGTGTTTTGTTTTCCTTTGTCAACGGGTTCATTACCAATAGAGACAACATTATTTAATTGGACAAAAGGGAAATTCAGTGTGAGTTTTTCCCGACGTTGGTTCCCTTTTGTCACATTTATTTATGGAAACTCAACAATCATTTTATATTGATTTAGTAAAAAAAAATTATGGAAAATGATCAAATGATGACTTTATAGTTCAAAGAAAAGTAAACACCCATACTGCAGTTGCCAAGGTTGCATAGTCTTGGCTAATCTTTTTAATTTAATTGTAATTGATATCTTGGAGTTGTCACCTTCTTTAGCTTTTATTCATGATGGAGGATACTCGTTCAGTTGCTTCACTCAGACTCAACATCATCCAAGATCCAGCAGCTTCAGAAGGCCTTCGCCGAACTCGAAAGCCAGCGCGCCGTAACGCTTAATCTAAAGTGCCAGGAACTCGAGGAGCATTTCCATGGGCTCGACAGGTCCTTGAAGAGACGGTTCCACGAGCTAGAAGATCAAGAAAAAGAATACGAAACCAAAACAAGGAAAGCACAAGAGCTACTCGAAAAAAAGAAAGCTGTCGTTGAGGCCAAGGAGAAGGCGTCTATAGAGAGGCTTCAAAACAAGAGAGACTCCGCTGTGTTCGCTATCAACAGTGCCTTGGATAAGTATAATAACAACAACGCTCCCATTATCACTGATGATAATCCGGATGGTACTGTGCAAGAGGCTGAGATCTCACATGAGGTGAAAGCTTATCCGGAGTTACTGAAACTGTGCAAGGATATGGACTCGACAGGGCTCCATAAGTTTGTATCAGACAATCGCAAGACCCTTACGTCGCTAAAGGAAGAGATTCCTCTAGCGTTCAAGGCTGCAGCCAACCCAGCCACTCTAGTGTTGGACTCTTTGGAAGGCTTTTACCCTATTGAGTCGTCACCACCACCCTCTGATGGGAAGAAAGACACTAACCTCTTGGGAACGCGGAGGACATGCGTCATGCTGATGGAGTGCCTTAGCATACTGTTGTCTCGTCTCGACCGCAGCTCCCTCGCTGGTATTCTCTCGGAGAATGTTAAGCGTAGAGCGAAAGCTATTGCAGGAGGATGGAATCCGCTGCTGGAAGGTCTTGACATTGATGCTTGCAATGGTAACTCTTTGGAGGCCCATGCGTTCCTGCAACTGCTGGCTAGTTTTGCTGTTGTTAAGGAGTTTAAAGAAGATGAGCTCTTGAAGCTGATCCCAATGGTTTCGCGTCGTCGCCAGGCGGCTGAGCTTTGCCGTTCTCTTGGACTCTCAGAAAAAATGTCTGGTTTGTTATCCTACATTGTTATGCCATTTTTTTATAATCTGGTTGATGTTTGGTATATATAGTGAACAATGTTCTAAAAATCGGTCTAAGCGTCCGCCTAGTGCATATATTTAGACCTAAAAGAAACGATTTTCTGAAAACCATCCGAGCCAGGGGATTTGTCGAGCGGCATGCTGAAAAGACAATTTGGAATCTCTTTTGTTGGTCAACAACCAACCACAACTTTCTATAGTTCTTCACTACTCCTAAAGGCTTGACGGAGTGAAGCTGTCTGGAGGGAATCATTTTGTTGAAATCAATTCATCTAATGTTTTTGAAGCGGCCGAAGCGGGAAGTGACAATACCGCTTTTCTTCGGCACATTTTGGATGATTTGAGCGAAAACGGCCGGCTTTCTAGATGAAAATGAAAACAAAAAGGAAAAGGGTCAAACCATATCTTACTTAATAATCTGACTGAATGACTTTTTGCTGGTTTTTGTAAGAAAAAAGAAAAAAAGAAAAAAAGAGAAGAGTTTGAAACAAAACTAAGGGAAGTGTGACGGGCGGTGTGTACAGGGCCCGGGTACATATTCACCGCGGCATGCTGATCCGCGATTACTAGTGATTCCAACTTCATGTTCCCGAGTTGCAGAGAATAATCCGAACTGAGGCCCGAAGACTGGAAATTCAACCCTAATAACAAAGTTCCTCTCCAACTGATAATTCCCACTACCGCTGGCAGGCCAGCCGGGCCATGAGCGCGGTGGGAACGGGCTTCCCAAAAAGCCAGCCCCAGGCCGATCCTTGGCCTTGGTAAGGGTGTACACTATCAATGAACCAGTAGTTGCATTTACAGGCCTATGAGCTCTCTGTTTGGAGACAGAACAACGTGAGAAGTTCTGAATCGTATGAAAACTAGCGGTTTGGGGGAAATAGCGATTTGTAACGACTTATTACGATCCATTGGTTCATATAGAATCCATGTCCTAGGTGTATCAAAAAACATTCGGGCTTGGATGGTGAGCGAAAACTATTGATCAAGAAGTTGGTCAATTTTCGGGAATGGGGCCGGTGCCCTTCTTTTACAGCCGTCACTCCTATTTGTCAGCCGTGAGGAACTACCGCTCGGTGATAACATTCAGACCTATCTGAGACTAAGAGGGGCTGGTTACCGGAGGTATTCCTGTCAGCCTTGTAACATTAACACAAAAACCAATCGTCGAACGATATTTTTTTTGAAAAAATCGGTATAGGCATTCAAAAAATCGCTCTAGGCGCCCGCCTAATCAATAATCCAATATAAAGCGCCTAACTATATTGTCTAGCGATAACTGGATTTTTTTTTGCCTTAATATATTGCAGGTGTGATTGAAGTTCTCCTGAAGAGTGGAAGGCACATTGATGCAGTTAACTTGGCGTTTGCATTTGAACTCACAGAACAGTTCCCACCTGTGGAGTTACTGAAGTCTTACTTGACTGAGGCAAAGAGATCTTCCTCCCAGGTAATGCATCTTCTGCTGTTCAGGCTTGTGCTCCCTTACTTAAAACAAATGCATTCATTATTATTTTACTTTAAGCGTATGAAGCATCTTAGGACTTGCTGACGCAAGATTCAAGCTCAGATTATGATACATTATTATTATGTGTGCTAAAAGCAGGATGAGTTCAATGAGCGGGAGCTTACAGGTGTTAAAGCTGTGGTAAAGTGTGTCGAAGAGCATAACCTGGAAGAGCAGTACCCAGTTGAGCCACTACACAAACGGATTCTGGAGCTGGAGAAGGCCAAAGCAGGGAAAAAGAAAGCGACAGAACCCACAAAGCCTCAGACAAAACGACCACGTGGTGCTCAACCTCGAGTCACTGACAACAACAACAACAAGACACGATATGGTAGAGCCATCATCCCTGAGAGGTATCCGCAGTATGTGTATGACAACAGACCGTTCCTTGCCGGTCCAATCATGGCAGCACAGGCTCCACCGCCTCCTCCTCAGACTTACACTTTCAGTCCAGCTGCTGCTGCTCACGGGAACTTCTACGGGAACTGCTATCAGTACCAGGCTCCTCCTCCTCCTTACTTTCACTAAGGTGATGGTGAATGTGACTGTGACTCTCTTCTATGGTGTTAACTTGTGGCAGCTCTTTAACCCCTTACTCTCCTACAAGCTGTTTTCCTTTGATGTTGTTATTGTGTACGGATGATTTAGTATTTTTAAGGATCAACCCTAGTCGAAACAAAACAAAAATGCTCAGAATTTTCTATTAATTATGTATTTAATGCTGTATTGTTTTCTTCCTTGCTTTCATGGTATTTAATTTTGTATTACCCAACCGACCTTAGCTCTCGTGATCAAGAGGCTTATCGGCATATCCAGCGTCTACAAAGGCGATGCAGATCCAAAAGATGTATAAACAAGCATGCCATTGTACGATCATTTTGTAGTCCAAAATAGTTTGTATTTTCAAGCCATATTCAGTGATTGTTATGCATTTTTGTATTGGTTTTGTGTAACTATTTGTATAAAAGGCCACATAATTTTAGTAGTTCTTTAGGCCACCCCAAGCTATGGGACGGCACTGGTTGGACCGTTAGATACGCGGGAGCCCTTGTGATAGACGATTTATGGGTTGCATTGTCTGAACTCTGAAGTTGCGGCCTAAAGGATGTTGACCAAGTTTGATCGTGGTTTTACTTTTGAGATGGAGACTGAGTTCATACATTTTTCATCTACTTCTAGATTTTATATCTTTGACTTATTCCCCGCTCCATGTAGGTAACTTGTTGAATATGAATTTTCTATTATACGAATAGTTTGTATTCTATTCTTCTTGTTGGAATACATAATTCTACAGAGGAAAAACACGGTATAGGTTGAATCGGTTTATATAAATACATGTTTATAAAAAACGATAAAGTATTCGTGCGCTTCGTGATCGGAAAGTTTTTTTTCTAAATGAAGAGATTTGGGATTCAAAACGCAATTCTCTTAGTATCATTTCTTTTTGTTCTGCTTCTCTTCACCTGTTTTGCTTCCAGCCAAAACGATGACGTTTACGAAGACTCCGCGTCTAAATGGGTTCGGATCCGGGTCGGGTTAGTTTTGGATATGGATTCTCTGGAGGGAAAAATGGTGGGAAGATCTGTTACAACGGCACTTTCCGACTTCTACGCCATTAACACTGATCACAAAACAAGAGTCTCTCTCTCGATCAGAAACTCTCACGGAGAGCCACTCCTGGCTCTCGCTTCTGGTAACGTACTCACATTCTTCTTCTTCCTCTGTCAAACATTCACTCACAATCTATGTGCTGTCTCTCTCTTTCGCAGCTGTAGATCTGCTGCAATCAGAAGAAGTGGAGGCGATCATCACCGCCGGGGACTCGATTCTCCAAACGAAGCTGTTGGCGGAGATTGGGGAGAAAGCTAAGGTTCCTGTGATCTCAATCAACTCTCCGATCTCACCGTCGTTGAG
The DNA here is from genome assembly GCF_000695525.1 of Brassica oleracea var. oleracea. Taxonomy (NCBI): domain Eukaryota; kingdom Viridiplantae; phylum Streptophyta; class Magnoliopsida; order Brassicales; family Brassicaceae; genus Brassica; species Brassica oleracea. Next base: position 2,569,691 of record NC_027756.1, read on the forward strand.
CAGATACAGTCATTTGATCCAAGCGACGCTTGATTCTTCCTCCGAGGCGAAGGGGATCACAGCTTTCATCCATGGGTTTGATTGGAAGAGTGTTGGTCTTGTTTACGAGGATGACGATGACTGGAGAGAGAGTATGCAACTCATGGTGGATCATTTTTATGAGAACGGTGTTGGTATACAATCCAAGGCTGGTTTTGCAGTGTCTTCAACCGAGGAAATGGTTATGGATCGGTTAAGGAAGATGAAGGACTTGGGGACGAGTGTGTTTGTGGTGCACTCGTCTGAGGTTACAGCTACTCGTCTCTTCCCGTGTGCTGAGAGGTTGGGGATGATGGGTGAAGGGTTTGCTTGGATCCTCACTGCCAAAAGCATGAGCAGCAGTTTCCATGGAAAAGAGGCAATGGAAGGCGTGGTTGGCTTCAAGACTTACATTCCAATGTCAAGAGAGCTTCAGAACTTCACTTTGAGACTGAGAACATCACTAGGGAATGGAGACGATGTTCGGTTGAGTATCTCTGGTGTATGGGCTCATGATGTAGCTTGGGCACTGGCGAGATCAGCGGAGATGGTGAATGCTTCATCAACCCTCCTTGAGGCTATCACTGAGTGTAGGTTTAAGGGTTTGAGTGGTGACTTCCAAGTGAAGGATAAGAAGTTCTTGTCAGACAAGTTTGAGATTGTGAATTTTTTGGAATCAGGTGAGAGGAGAATTGGGTTCTGGAATGGCAATGGTAGTTTCAGCAGTAGAAGACATTTTAACAAGCTCGAGACTATAATCTGGCCTGGTGGGTCTGCTCAAACTCCGGGAGGGCGCGTTCTAGGAGAAAGCAAAAGAAGAAAGCTGAGGGTTTTGGTTACATCTAGCAACAGATTCCCAAGCCTGATGGAGGTGGAGACTTCAGCAATAAATGTTACGACTGTGAAAGGGTTCTGTATAGAAGTCTTCCAGGCTGCCATTGCACCTTTCAACTATGATCTGGAGTTCATCCCTTGGCGCAATGGAAGTAACTACGACAATCTTGCAATTGCACTTTCTACTCAGGTACTAACCATGGCTCAGTTTATGATTACAAGTATCTTTTCATGTTGAGTGTTGCAACACTGGATCATTTCCATTTGAATTTTTTTTTTTTTTTTGTGTTGAATCCCACAGAAAGACAAATATGATGCAGCCGTGGGAGATATTACAATCACTGCCAATAGAGCGAAGTATGTTGATTTTACTATGCCATTCACCGACATGGGTCTTGGAATAGTAGCACCAAGGGAGAGTAGTATGTGGGTGTTCTTCCATCCTCTAACGCGAGACCTTTGGATAACAAGTGCAGCTTTCTTTGTCTTGACGGGCACTATAGTTTGGTTGATAGAAAGACCTGATAACAAAGAGTTCCAGGGTTCTTGGCCGAAACAGATCGGAGTTATATTTTGGTTTGGTTTCTCTACCCTTGTTTATGCGCATAGTAAGTACTCTACCTTTTTCACATGTCTTATATGCTAATCTTGGTCACAAGAGAATGGACTTGATGTTTTTACTAATCAGTTTCTCATCTTCGGATGCTTACTATTTATGACAGGGGAGAAACTACAACACAACTTATCCAGATTTGTAGTTACAGTTTGGATATTTGCAGTGCTCATATTGACTACAAGCTATACTGCTACTTTGACATCAATGATGACGGTGCAACAGATACGATTCAACTCTAATAAAGATCATGTGGGGCATCTTTCGGGCTCCCTCATTGCAAATATGTCCCTAACCAGTTCCAAATTCCGATCAACGAACACCAAGGGTCTCAATAATTCTAAAGAATATGCTCAAGCTTTGTTGGACAATACTGTCTCATTTGTTGTCGATGAGTTGCCATACCTCAAAGTCCTCATTGGAGAGAATCCTGAAAAGTTTCTCATGGTCAAGGCACATTGTAACACCATTGGTTTCGGCTTTGTACGTATCCCTCATCAGTTTTCGGCTTTACTCTTCATCTTCCTTATTAACTTAGCTGACAAAAGATACGTTTTCAGATGTTTCAGAAGGGCGACGACCTGGTGCATCGTGTGTCCATGGAGATCATGAAACTAAGGGCGAGCGATAGAATAAGTGAGATGGAGAAAAGATCGTTTGAGAGTAAACTTCCATACACAGCAGATGATACATCAAATCCTCTAAATCTTTATATGTTCCGCGGATTGTTTATGATCACTGGAGTTTCTTCAGCTTTGGCTCTTGCACTACTTCTCATTACCTGGCTCCGAGACAACTGGGACGATCTGATGAACTCGGTCAACGTATTCCTCTCGCGACGACTTGTACATTTTAGGATCCTCTTCGCAACAAGTATCCATCCCAACCCTCTTGATGACGAGAATGCGGTTCAAATGGCTCAACGTAACTGAAGATAGGAACTGGTTCAAACATAGCAAGATTCGGACTTATTATGGGTTTTCAACTTAAAATCAATTGGTGATAACTATATTGACCCTAACTCTCTATTTCTTAAGGTCTCCTTGAGCAACAATATATTCATTAATCATTACCATATGTAAATGCAATTTCAAAACAAAAATTATGTTTTCTATGACTCTTTATCAGGTGATGATAACCTTTGAAAAAATTAATTATATTTATTGAAGTTTCTTGCGATTTAAAATGGCTGAACATCAGTTTAGAAATCGCTGAGAAAGTTTTGGGTATGTATACTTATTATAGAGCTTGTATGGAGGATTTATTGGCTTATTTTCAGACCAGTTTTTTCTTCAGCAGCTAACAGGAGTTAGTTTCTCTCATAGTAATGGTCTATAGTTTAACGGCTACATCACACCCAAACATTTGGCTACTGTATATATTGATCTGCTCAGAAATCCTGTGTAAGAGGAACCAACAAACAAGGAAAAAATGATAGTGTAGACCCTAGACACCATGAATAATCCTACATAGTATAACCTACTCTTCAAAGCCCATCCACACCAGATCCATTACAAAGGCTTATTCTAATTTGTATTAGTAAGATCCTAAACATCCTTTTTAGTTTGATTCTACGTTGTCTCCTACCATCTACCAAACATAATCTCCTCTTAGATCAATCAATTTATTTCTCATGGAAGTTCTGCAATTTTTATTAGGATAAAAAAATTCATTAGACTGTTAGAGAACCTGGTTTGACCCCAATGGCATGAAACATTTGAATCAGATCCTCATTTTTTAAAAACATATATTATATATTAATATTAATATATATAACATACAAATATAAAATAAAATAAAAACAAATAATTGATTAAAAGTGTATTAATGATAACAATATATTAATGTTACTTTATAGAATATTTTTACATCTTAAAGACATAATTATATTTTTTTAAAATTATTATAGATGTAAATTTTTTTTTTTTGATAAAGAATAAACCAGTTCATTTTTTTTTTGTAACACAGACTTCCATTAAAATTAAAACCCAATGTTTAAGGGAGACATTACAAGAGATTCATTATGAAGAGCTTGCTTAGCAAGAGCATCAGCATCCCTATTCCTATTGCGTGGGATCCAAGAAAAGGAAATCGAATCAAAAGCAGCAGACAGACAAGTGATATCTTCCACAATTCCGTAAATTTCAATTGCTGGAGGCCCAGTCGTGAGAGCTTTAACGAGGTTGATCGAGTCTGTTTCTAGGTGCACATGCCGATGGCCCTTCTCTATGCATAGCAATATTGCTTCGCGCACTGCCAGCCCCTCCGCTATTAAAGGGGAGGAGACGAAGTAGCAATGGGCTTGGAATGAGGATCTAGCCTCTGCTTCAGTGACAGTCCAGCCGAGTCCCGCTAGTTGTCTGTCTGTTCTCCAAGCTGCATCTGTTTTGATTTGGACAGAGTTTGTCGGTCTGAGAGAATTCTTTATGTGTCCTCTTGGTTTGGCAGTTGTTGGTTTAGTTTGTTCTCCTAGCCATTCTCGAGCTGCAGAGACAGCTCTGTTCACGATGTCTCGTGGTGCGGTCTCTTTGTTGCTGAAAATGTAGTTGTTCCTGGCTATCCATAATTGCCAAAGTATCCATGGCGCCAGAGGGCCTGAGCTCACTCCAGTAGGTGGAAGACAAACCGCATCACACAGCGAGGGCCAGCTGGTTTCTAAGTCTATCAATCCTCTAGTATCAATGCTGGCAGAGAATGGAGCAAGCTTCCACACTTCTTGAGCCATACCGCAATGGAGGAATAGATGATTGATAGATTCAGGGGAGTTACATCTCTTACAGTTTAGAGCTGACGTGATGTTTCGTAAGGCGAGTCCTACTCCCACCGAGAGAGCTCCTCTGAAGATCTTCCAAAGAAACAGTTTGAGTTTTGGGGCAGTAGGGAGTCGCCATATTCCATCATACCACTTGAAAGGAGTTGCAGGGTCGATAGGCTCGTTGAGCTCAGCCACTTCTAGAGCTGCTTTGTAACCAGTTTTCGTTGTATATTCTCCAGAAGACGTTCCGAGCCAAACAAGTTTGTCCGGGGCTCCGGTTTTGCTTGGCTTGATACTCAGGATCCTGTTTTCTTCGTGAGGAAGTAGACGTCGGACTGCTTCTCTATCCCAGTCTGTTCCATCAGCTCTGAGAAGACTAGATACATTAAGCTCGCCTTGGTTTTCTGGTTGAGGTCCCATGGGCCTGCTCTGTTCCGAGAAGCTGAGCCAGGGGTCATTCCATACTCGGATGGACTCTCCATTGCCTACTACCCAACCTGAACTGCTGAGGATAAGATCTCGGCCTATTAAAATGCCTCTCCAGCCATGTGATTCAACAGATTTGTGAGTCGCTTGGAGTAGGGAGGAATCTTGATGATATTTGCCCTTTAGGATGCGGCTTAGGAGGCAAGAGGGGTGATGGATTAATCGCCAACTCAACTTGCCTAAGAAAGCATCATTAAAGCTCTGGAAATCCTTGAATCCTAAGCCTCCATCATGTTTCGACTGTGTCATTTTATCCCAAGAGACCCAAGCCATTTTCATGTTTCCGTCTTTTCCGTCCCACCAAAACCTAGTCAGCGCAGATTGTATTCGATCGCAGAGAGAGACAGGGAGCTTAAAGCATGTCATCGCGTGAGATGGAACAGGCGTGAGGACGCTCTGTAGCATCACCATTTTCCCCGCAGTAGAGAGGAACTTGTTAGACCAGCCGCTAGCTTTGTTTTGTATCCTCTCGATGATGGAAGAGAAGATGTCTCGCTTACGTTTCCCGAAGTGCTCTGGCAACCCGAGATATTTTCCCACCCCGCCCTCTTTTTGTATGTCTAGAGTGTTCTTGATACAGCTCTTGAGGGTAAGAGGCGTCTTACGGGAGAAGGAGATCGACGACTTTGCAGTGTTGATCGTCTGACCCGAGGCTCCTTCGTATTGTTTCAAGATCGTCCGTAGAGCTGAGGCACTGTCCTTGGTCGCTTTGATGAAAAACATCGTATCGTCCGCAAAGAGCAAGTGATTGACTCTCGGGCAGGCTCGTGCTACTTTGATCCCCTTCATCTCTCCACTTTCTTGCGCTCTATTACACAACCCCGAGAGAACTTCACCACATAATATGAATAGATATGGTGATAGTGGGTCTCCTTGACGGATTCCTCTGCTCGGTTTAACTCTTCCTCTAGGCGAACCGTTGATGAGAAAAGCGTAGGTAACAGTAGAGACACATTCCATGATCCAAGCGGTCCATATCGGATGGAATCCCAATCTGTCAAGGACCAGCTTGATAAACTCCCACTCAAGCCTATCATAAGCTTTGCTTATATCCGTCTTAACCGCCATAGAGCACCGTTTCTTAGCTTTAGAGGTTTGTAGAAAGTGAAGAACCTCATGGGTTATCAAAACATTGTCGGAGATGGCTCTTCCGGGGATGAAGGCGGACTGGTTTTCGGAGATAATGGAGGAAAGAAGTGGTTGTAGTCTCTTGGTTAAGATCTTGGAGATGATCTTGTAGTAGACATTACATAGAGCTATCGGACGGTAGTCCGCCACTGTTTGGGGACTGTGAATTTTCGGAATCAGGCGAATGAAGGTTTCATTAATCTTGGCTGGAAGCTTTCCGGTTTCGAAGAAGCCTCTGATTTCCGCTACTATATCGTCTCCAATGCTGTCCCAATGGGTATGGAAGAAACCCGCTGAGAAGCCGTCTGGCCCGGGGGCTTTATCAGCATGGATCGAGAAGATGGCTTCTTTAATCTCTTCCTTATCCGGGATTTGGATCAACCTTTCATTCTCTGTCGCTGAGATCTTTGGTTGGAGGGCTTTTCTCACTACTTCTTCTCGCTCACCAGCTGAACTTGTGAAAAGGTTCTGGAAATAGTGGACTATGACCTTAGCAATCTGCTCCTCTTTGTATACAGGTTTGCCCTCCGCATCTTCCAGGACTGAGAAGTCATTGGCTCGTTTCCTGTTCTTGGTGGTGGCGTGGAAAAAACCCGAGTTCCTGTCGCCAAGTTTGAGCCACAAGAGTCTACTTCGCTGTCTCCAGTACGCTTCCTCAGCGTTGTATGCTTCTTTTAGCTCGGTGGAGAGTTGGTGAATGAGCGCGAGATCATTAGTTGGGCTAGATTGGGCAGCCTCGAGCTCTTCCCGCTTTTGCTCTATCATTAAGTGACTGTTTGATTGCTTGGTCTTGTTCCATCTGGAGATAGCTCCACGGACTGCACTGATTTTTCCTGCAACTGGTTTGTTCCGGGTTTCATGCCATGCAGCTTGGATTAATGCTGTAACCTCGGGATTGTCCTTTAGGTGTCTATCGTATCTAAAGATGCACCGACGCTTCCGCTTGCACGGTTCAAAGATCGACAGTAGAGGTTTGTGGTCTGAACCCTCATAGGTCAGATAAGCACTTCTCGCTGATGGGAAGATCGTTGCCCACGTCGAGTTTGCGGCGGCTCGGTCTAAACGGCAACGTACAAGGAAATCTCCACGTTTACCTCGCCATGAGAGTGAATCACCAGAATGTGGTATATCGAACAGGTCGCCCTCAGCAAAGAAAGTTCTCAGGTCGGAGAAAGAACCTTCTGGCCGTTCCGGGCCCCCTTCCTTCTCTTCGTTGCATAGAAGATCATTGAAATCACCGGTGATATACCATGGGGAGTTTCGTAGGTCAGACAAAGAGATGAGATAGTTCCATAGATTCCTCCGTTGTGTTTTATCAGTATCTCCATAGATAAAAGAGGCAAAAAACTTTTTTCCTTCATATTCAATCTCTGTATCAAAAAGATTAGCATTCGCCTCCAAAACAACAAGATTGATTTCATGTTTCCAAAAGAGGGCGAGACCCCCTGCCCCGTGACCCGTCGGGGGAACAAGATCATAATACTCGTAGCCTAGGTGCTTGAATTTTTCGAGTACAAACGCATTGGGGTTTTTTGTTTCCATGAGGAAAAATATATCCGGGTAGTGATCCTTCTTAAGCTCCCGGAGTCGTTGAACTGTCCAGGGGTTCCCCAAACCTTGACAGTTCTAACTCATAATTTTTAAGGACCGAGAGGAGGCGGTTTTTGAAAATCCGCCTTCTTGCGCTTCGACGACGCTGGAATCATATGAACGAGGGGTTGGTTTTCAGAGTTTTGTGAGGACGTCCTTTGGCCAGCGCTATCTCGAGAAGTATCCCTTCTGCTTCTTGATCCTCGAGGTCCTGCCTCTTCCATGACTGGCAGCTTTCGGCGGCAAGGGGGTGGTTTTTGTTGGACTTTTCTTTTACGAGAGCATGATCCTGCAAGGGGTATAGGACTGGGTAGTTTTCTCGTTTTTTTTTCCGGAGGACGTCCTAGTTTTTTGCGGAGGCCCGCTTCTGATGTTTGGTGGTTCTCCTGTTGGAGAGCTGGAGAAGGTGGTCCCAGTCTGAGCAGGGCTGGTATACGTCCCGGGCTTTCTACGTTTGCATCAGTAGGTTGTAGCTCAGCGTGGTTAGCGAGGGATGAACGTACAATCCGCGCAGCTGTTTCCTCTAGCTGGCCCTGTTTCTCAGCTTGTCGTACACGTTCTCTGCGAGCCGCATTTTCTGTTGGATCCGCAGTCGAGGTGTATTGTAGCATTACTTCTCGAACCTCTCCCAATGCTTCATTAAAAGCTTCAAGCGGCAGGTCATGGTTTGGATCTTGAAGGGGAGTCCCCCTATCAGAGATCAGGTGATTCTTATTCGAGTCACTTGTTTCTTCTCTGGCTTCTCCAGCTGCGAGGGGAGTTCTCGGTAAATTGCTATTGTCAGCGAGATGTCTTACAGGCATAGACATATGCTGGTTTGAGCCACGATAGACCTCCCTGTATACAGAAGTATGTGATGATCGATCTTTGTGTGCAGGGCCATGATCATAAGGTTTCCATCGCGCCTTTGTGCCATCTCTCCCCCTTCCATGAGTGTTCCTGAAAACTCGTGAGTCTTCTCGGTGGAGATCATCGAATCGCCTTTCTTTGGAATAGTCTTGTTGTGGTCTAGAGTAAGAGGGGGTCTGCCTTCTATCAAAAGGTGGGGGAGGTGGGAGATTCATAAAGGGTGGTCTGTCACTGGTGTTTCTCGGGGAAGTGACTAGGTGGGAACGCCCATCATCCAGAGCAAGCGGTCGCTTCCCTACTTTTTTCTGTTCTGCTTTAGCTTTCACGCAGTCTCTGAACTCGTGGTCTAGGCGGTAGCAATAGGAGCAGTGCTTACCTAGCTTTTCGTACACCAGCTGCGCATTTACTTCGTCGCCATTTGGGTATTCAACAATAGAACTGGTGATGAGGGGAAGTCTCCCGTTAACTTGTACACGCATACGGACACTAAGGGACGTTATTTCAGCTTCCTCATACACACCAATGTCATTGCCAATACATTTCATGGTTGGCCCAGTCCAGAGATGGACTGGAATGCCTTGTACCTTAATCCAAAACGGGATAAGGGAGGGGAAGTCTGGCGCCGTGGTGGGAATCCATCTTTCCACAATAACCATCCAGTTGGTGTATTGGTAGGGCCGTTTCTCCAAGATGGTGAGGAGGTCCTCTTCTTTCTCAAATTGAAATTGGAACATACCCTGGCCAAGGTCCGATCCAACTGGCCGGGTTTCAGTGCTCCAGCGGTCTGTGAAGTATGGGAGGAGAGATCTTACTTTTTGAGTAGATGGATTAGTGACTCTTCCAATCAAGGTGAGTGAGTGTTTTTGTAGCAGGTAAGAGTTCTCCGGCTCAGGAACTCGTACTCGAGCAGTTCTCGGTGCTTTGTAGGGGTCTGAGACCAGATTTTTCCCTTTCTCAGCTGCTGTTAGTCTTCTATTCTCCATGACACTTCAGAATGTCAAAGGAGAGAGTTTAAGCTTGGTCGGGTGGGGAAGCGTCGAAGTAGCTCGTGAGCAGGGCAAATGGAATCTCAGAGGTGAATCAAGGAGGCAGAACAAGGGATTCCCAGCTTTGTTCTGTGTCGGGTCTTGTGCTTTTTAGGATAAGTCGATAGTCTCCATTTGCTTCAGGGTTGGAGTTGGCGCCATAGGTGAACGCGGAGGCCCGTCGTTCAGACTGCCGGTGAATCGGTGCGTCGGTCCCGCCGACCCGAGTCGGGGGAGTGAACCCGGCGGATCGTGTCTACAGACGGTGGGTGGAGAGGAGGGACCGATGGGTATTTCCAAAAGCAGCAGGAATTTTAAACCAGTTCATTTATATAATTGTTTTTTGGACTTCTCAAATTCCATGACCGGTTGCCGTTAGATAGCCAATTAAGTAGGTGCCCGTGTGATAGAAGGACTGTTTGGCTTGCCTGAAGTTACTGTCCCAAAAGGATGTTGACCAAGTTTGATCGATAATTAGAGATGGTTTACTTTTGAGATGAGAGACGACTTCGTAATTTCCCTCTACTTCTAGATTTTAGATCTTTGACTTATTCGCATCTACGAACTCGTTGACTAGTTCTGCCCGACAAAAAAGTTTAATACAGTCCAAAACAGGGGTACAACGTTAGATAACAAGTCAGGTTGATACGTCTAATACCAAAAGAAAATACATCTGTTTTCTTACAGCCTTGACAAATGCTGTATTTGTGTCTTTAATTGATGCTAAAATTGGTCTCTTTGACAATTTCTTTGAACTATAAAGTCATCATTTGATCATTTCCCCTACTTTTAAACTTTGACTGGATCATTATAAAATGACTGTTGAATTTCCACAAAATAATGTGACAAAAGAGTATAGCCAACGTCGGGAAACTCACACTGATTTTCCTTTTGAACATGTAATCCTAATAAATAATCATTTTATCTTAGAGCTGTCAAATGATTGGATTAACCATTGGTCGTCCTATTAGGCCTATTTTGATTACAACTATTTTTCGCATGAACTATTAATTGGTCAAGAATTAGAGACCGATTAACTCATCAGCATAGACATGCTATATACTATGCTGATGAACCCGTTGACTAATGCTATATCTTCTTAAACTTTCGGTCCAATGGAGAACCTACATTATATTCTTCTTCTTCAGAGGAAAAACAAAACACGGCATGGGTTGACTTAGAATCGGTCATATAAAATAAAAAGGAACAAGAATGATAAAGTAAATAATTAACGTGTGTCTTTTCCTTTCTAATCGGAAACTTTTTTTTTTTAATGGAGAAGTTTGGAATTCAAAACCCAATACTGGCAGTCTCATTTCTTCTTGTTCTGCTTCTCTTCATCTGTTTCGCTTCAAGTCAAAACGATGACGTTCAGGAAGGCTCCGTATCCGATCACGAACCAGTTCGGATCCGGGTCGGATTGGTTTTGAATTTGGATTCCGTGGAGGGGAAGACAGTGAGAAGCTCTGCTTCAACGGCGCTTTCCGAATTTTACGCCATCAACAGTGATTACAAAACAAGAGTCTCTCTCTCAATCAGAGACTCTCAGGGAGAGCCTCTCCTCGCTCTCGCTTCTGGTAACATTCTCCATCCACACTCTCCCCTCTGTCTCACCATTCACTCACAATCTTGCGAAATGAAACAGCTGTAGATCTGCTGCAAGCTGAAGGAGTGGATGCGATCATCATCGGCGGGAGTTCGTTGCTGGAGACGAAGCTGTTGGCGGAGATTGGAGAGAAAGCTAGGGTTCCTGTGATCTCACTCAACTCTCCGATCTCACCGTCGTTGAGCAGATACAGTCATTTGATCCAAGCGACGCATGATTCTTCCTCCGAGGCGAAGGGGATCACAGCTTTCATCCATGGGTTTGGTTGGAAGAGTGTTGCTCTTGTTTACGAGGATGAAGATGACTGGAGAGAGAGTATGCAAATCATGGTGGATCATTTTTATGAGGAAGGCGTTGGTGTACAGTCCAAGGTTGGTTTTGCAATGACTTCTAGCGAGGAAATGGTTATGGATCGGTTAGGGAAGATGAAGGACTTGGGGGCGAGTGTCTTTGTTGTGCACTCGTCTGAGGTTGTTGCTACTCGTCTCTTCACATGTGCTGAGAGATTGGGGATGATGGGTGAAGGTTTTGCTTGGATCCTCACTGCCAAAAGCATGAGCAGTTTCCATGAGAACAGCGATGGTTCTGGAGAAGAGGCAATGGAGGGTGTGGTTGGGTTCAAGACTTATGTTCCAATGTCAAAAGAGCTTCAGAATTTCACTTGGAGATTGAGAAGTAATGAAGAAGATGTTTGGTCGGAGAAAGCTCGGTTGAGTATCTCTGATGTTTGGGCTCATGATGTAGCTTGGGCACTGGCGAGATCAGCGGAGATGGTGAATGCTTCATCAACTCTCCTTGCGGCTATCACTGAGTGTAGGTTTAAGGGTTTGAGTGGTGACTTTCGAGTGAAGGATAAGAAGTTCTTGTCAAACAAGTTTGAGATTGTGAATTTGTTGGAATCAGGTGAGAGGAGAATAGGGTTCTGGAATGGCAATGGTAGTTTCAGCAGTAGAAGACATTTTAATAAGTTAGAGGAGACCATAATCTGGCCTGGTGGGTCTGCTCAAACTCCGGGAGGGCGCGCTCTTGGAGAAAGCAAAAGAAGAAAGCTGAGGGTTTTGGTTACATCAAGCAACAGGTTCCCAAGACTGATGAAGGTGGAGACTGATCTGGCAACAAATGTTACAACTGCGGAAGGGTTCTGTATAGAAGTCTTCCGGGCTGCCATTTCACCTTTCAACTATGAATTGGAGTTCATCCCTTGGCGCAATGGAAGTAACTACAACAGACTTGCATATGCACTTTATAGTCAGGTAAGTACTACTAACCATGGCTCAGTTTATGATTACAAGTATCTTTTTCATGTTGAGTGTGTGGAAACTGAATCATTTATGTGTTGCATCCCAACAGAAAGATAAATATGATGCAGCTGTGGGAGATATTACAATCACTGCCAATAGATCAATGTATGTTGATTTTACGATGCCATTCACCGAGATGGGCCTTGGAACTGTAGCACCAAAGGAGACAAGTATGTGGGTGTTCTTCCATCCTCTAAAACGAGACCTTTGGATAACAAGTGCAGCTTTCTTTGTCTTGACGGGCACTATAGTTTGGTTGATAGAAAAACATGATAACAAAGAGTTCCAGGGTTCTTGGCCGAAACAGATGGGAGTTATATTTTGGTTTGGCTTCTCTACCCTTGTTTATGCCCATAGTAAGTACTCTACCTTTTTCACATGTCTTCTTTGCTAATCTTGGTCAAAAGAGAATGGAGTGATGCTTTAAGTAGTATTCATTGGTAAACCATTTGCAAAAGCATTATTCTATTTATTATCCAATCAACAGTTATTCTAAAAACATTTTAAAAAAATATATTTAGAAGAAGCAAATGACCTTCAAATGTTTTTGCTCAATACTCTCATTTGAGTCTTTTGATAGAGCCTTCGCATTTCGAATATATAAAACTTTTAAAAATATATATATATATAATTCATTTGTTTTATTTAATGATATCAAAATTATGTTTATATCCAAAAAAAATTAAATGTTTTGAAATAAGATTTACAATTTTTTTAAAAAAAATATTAAAAGAATAGTATTCCATATTTCAAAATTAATTTATATTTATCATATAATTGTTTTGTGATATAATTTTATAAATGAATCATTTACTGATATGTGAACCACTTTATTAAATACATTAACGAGAATATACAATTTATGCAACATATTGCTTATATAGTATACTACAACTGTTTTATTATCAGTTCTACCAATCAAAATCATAGTTTCTCACTTTCTGCTGCTTACTATCTATGACAGGGGAGAAACTACAACACAACTTATCAAGATTTGTAGTTACAGTTTGGGTATTTGCAGTGCTCATATTAACTACAAGTTATACTGCAACTTTGACATCAATGATGACGGTGCAACAGATACGATTCAACTCCAATAAAGATTTCGTGGGGCATCTTTCCGGCTCGCTCATTGCAAAGATGGCCCTAACTAGTCCCAGATTCCGACCAACAAATACCAAGGGTCTCAATACTTCTACAGATTATGCTCAAGCCTTGTTGAATAATACTGTCTCATTTATTGTGGATGAGTTGCCATACCTCAAAGTCCTCCTCGGAGAGAATCTTGGGAAGTTTCTTATGGTCAAGGCACAATGTAACACCAACGGTTTCGGCTTTGTATGTATCCCTTATCATCAGTTTCCTTACTCTTTTATCTTCTTTATTAACTTAGCTGACAACAAAAGATACGTTTTCAGATGTTTCAGAAGGGCGATGAGTTGGTGCCTCTTGTGTCCAGGGAAATCTTGAACCTGAGGACGAGCGATAGACTTATCGAGATGGAGAAAAGATGGTTTGAGAATCAACTTCCATACACAGCAGATGATACATCAAATCCTGTAACCCTTTATAGATTCCGTGGATTGTTTATGATCACCGGAGTTTCTTTCGCTTTCGCTCTGGTGGTGCTTCTCATTCTCTGGCTCCGAGACAAATGGGAAGATCTGATGTGTTCGGTCAACATATTCCTCTCGCAACGACTTGTACATTTTAGGATCCTCTTCGCAAGAACTATCCATCCCAACACCCTTGATAACGCCGATGGCGAGAATGCGGTGCAAATGGCTCAACGTAACTGAAGATAGGAACTGATTCAAACATAGCAAAACGTACATTACCATTTGTACTTAGCATCCTAATACAAGTAGATGCTCAAGTTTTTTGGCGTGCTGTGCCCCTGAGTCTCTATAGCTTACACAATTGTTGTGACGTTGTTGCTTTGACCTAGAAGCATCACCAAACAAGCTTGCCCCTTCGTCCTCCAGTGGTCCGTCAACTGCGATATGGTTCTTGATTCAAATCGGGTTGCATATGTTGGGAAAAAATAATTTTTAACATACACATTATATTTTTTATATTTGTAGCAATTAATAATGATAAAATTCAAAAATTATTATTAATATTTATTGAATTCCTATTAATTTTAAATTATAGAAAATAGATAATTACATGAAAGGATATAACTACAAGAAAAAATAAATTTGTTTAAATATGTATCAAAAATTTAAAACATTTGTTTATGAAACAGATGGATTAATGTGATTAAACAAAGGGAGTATGTGATAAATCATGTAACGAGTGTCTTCTTTGCAAATGGTTTGGTTCTGCAATGTATATTTAAATTGGCTTTTTATTGGGCTGATAAAAGCAATGAGCCCATAACCATTTTCTGGAGAAAAGAATAGAAAACAAACCCTAATCTCTTTACCCTCCGGTTACTAGTATAAACTCTCCTCGTTCTCTTCTCTAACAAGGCCTGTCATCTCTCTTTAAATCCTTTAAACTTTTGTTGTTTTATTTTACAAAGTTTTCTATCTTGTGTTATTACAAGCAAGTTCAGCTTCTTTGGTTGGATCAAAGATTTTCATGATCCAGTCAATTTATAAAAGAATTATAACCTTGCAAAATAGAAATCGGCAGTATCACTCGCCTGGATCTGATAATATTTCATGATTATCCAGGCCCTTAATCTACTGGCAAATTTATTCTCTCTTATTGAGTTTGGTTCATATGTTTTTCTGCAAACGCACTCTGTCCCGAGACCACTAATGTTTTGTTGCAATTTCTTCGTTTGCTAAATTGAGTATCCACCCATTCAACTTGTCCCAGGGATCTCTTGTGTGATTCCCTACATGGGCTCATTGTTGGCTTACATCTTACTCAATTGTTTCCATACGAATATTTCTCAGCAACAAGTAAGCATGAAGAATTTCTGTTATTTAGTAGACACGAAGAATGATGATTGATGCAAGATTCTTTTAAAAAAAAAAGAATTAATGTTGTTAGGATTTAAACTGAAATAGCTAAGCTTAGTTGCATCATTATGGACAAGGAAAGCTTACAGACCGAGTTATAACAGAGCTGGTCCAGAGCATGCGATGGACACTACCTATCTGATTTGACCCTTGATCTTTTACTTAACATCGAAATAGCGGTTGATCATTGAACAACTTTGTCCATCTTCATTTTCAAGATGGATTTGGTCAGTTCTGACCTAAGATTAATTTGCTTGGGCTTGGAATAAGAAACACTCATTCTCAAACATTGAGAATAAGAAGAATAGAGTACGATAATGGGGAAAACGACCATTCAATACCTAACATATCACGATATGTTTAATTCATACCCGATTTATATGGTTGTGTCAAAACATACTTGAACTTATATGGTCTTGTCAAAACATACCCGACTTATAATTTTTTGACGACATCATCAACTTATATGGTCTTGTCAAAACATACCCGACTTATAATTTTTTGACGACATCATCAACTTATATGGTCTTGTCAAAACATACCCGACTTATAATTTTTTGACGAAATCATACATCAGTCGCCACACCAGTTGTCATATCATCCACTTTTGTTCTCGTGGATGCTATGTCAGTTAATTTTGCTTACGAGGATGTGCACAAATTTACAAATGTAAAATTTTATATTTTTTTTATTATTTAGTAAAATTAATAAAAATTAATTAATTAATTAAATTTTAATCTTATATAAGAGAGATATTCGTAAATATTTTGATTCTATCACAAACCGTCCTTATAAGAGCTATATATTTGTTGTGATTATTCAAATTAAATACTAATGTTGGAGTCGTGTTACTCTTGATTAATCATCGCAGCTGATGTGGCGACTGGTGTATGATTTCGCCAAAAAATTATAAGTCGGGTATGTTTTGGCACGACCATATATGTTTAGGTATGTTTTGGCACTGTTACATAAGTCGGGTATGAATTGAACGTATGAAATGGATGTTTTCGCTAAGATAATGTTTTCTAAAAATATAGTCACCAATAGAAGTCTAAATGTTTTCTAACTATTGGGGTAACTAACAAAACACTAAGGCCTTGGGCTTGTATTTTTTGTATTCTCGTGCTTCAAATTGAAAAAGTTTGTCAAAAAAAAACAAATGAGTTACGTAATACATTTATATTGTACTTTGCCTTTATGTTTTTCTTTTAAAATTTATTGTTCAGCTATTCAATTTTTTTAGAAAATTTTACTGCTGGATAGATTTCTTTTGGTTGTGTAAAATGCATATAACTATATTGTATATAGATTAATGCAACAATCTAAACTAAATAAATTAGGGTGTTAATCAATTAGTGATTTAAAATAAGTTATTAATATTTACTTACCTATCAAATTTTAAAGTTTTAAGATAGTTTAAGTTGATAGATTTTAAAATTTCTTCACGTATGCATAGGATTTTAAGTTCAGTCATTTAATTATTCATGAGATTCCATAAAAAAATGATTTGAAAGCAATCCAAAATACAAAAAAAAAAAATTTAAATTCTTACAATCTAAATAACACTAGATTTTAAAAGCTAGATTTAAATCATTCATTGAAATACACTAGATTTTAAAATAGAATTTATAATCAAATAACAAGTGAATTGCCTTTAGATTTAAATTCTATTGAAATAGATAATTGAATAACACCACCTAATAATATTTTTCATCACCGGTCCAACTCAACTTGTCTTTAGGACCGGTTGGACCCTCTTCACCAAGTATCTCAACAGGAATCTTGCTAATAAGTTTATAGAAACTCTTGCGTATAAACCACGGCAAAATCTTAGCGAAACCTTCAAGAGACTTGTCAATGTTATAACGTACTTGAGGTCCCCATTTCCTAAAATAGTTAATCCACGGTGGCTCAACCACGCCTGAAAGTCCTGAAATCACTTCATACCCCGAACCACAGTCCAACACCTTGTCACTTTTTGCCATGTCGTTTCTTATTCCGTTATTGCCATCATTGCCTAGCAACACAAGTCCAGGTTTTGGAAACATTGCGTGACCGTGAAGCGACGAGTATATCACTGGTTTGTTTCCACCATCAACGTACTCAAGATCACACGCCTCCACCAATGCTCCTCCACTATGCTGAGAGAAGTAAACGCGCCATAACATGCCGTTGAAGTTGCTGATACGTAAAGTAACGTGCTCCCAGTCTCCTATATGTTCGCCTATATCCCCTAAAGAGAGTCTCTTGATGAAAAGAAACTTGAGGTTGGCATTACCGTTGAAAGGGCAGAATATCCATACGACAATGTCGGTGAAAGTCCCACCAAACATTGGTTTGATGTGTAGATACACTTTCGTGCTACTCAAGTCTCCTCTTTTAACCATTTCTTTCTGGGTTTTATCGACCGGGTAGTCTAACCAGAACAAGTCATCATTAGAACCGCCTTGTGGAAGATTTGTACCGTTTGGTTGTATTGGGACAGGGTTTGATTCGTTTCCTTTCTGGTACAACAACGCACCATTGGTGA
Source organism: Brassica oleracea var. oleracea (assembly GCF_000695525.1). NCBI lineage: Eukaryota > Viridiplantae > Streptophyta > Magnoliopsida > Brassicales > Brassicaceae > Brassica > Brassica oleracea. Next base: position 2,587,401 of record NC_027756.1, read on the forward strand.
AGAACCAATCCACTGAGGAAGGAAGAAAATCTTCGTCTGGATGGAAATATATCAAAGGAGAATAGGTTTGAAACAAAACCCTAGTTTGAGCTTCGCTTGGCATGCAAGAGTACATGTCAAGTTTTGTATTTTTTAAGGAGAATAAAGGAGGAAGAGGAGTAGAACTAATTAGTCCTTGAAAACTGAATGTTCCTGTGTACACACCTGTTGCTTGTGTTCCTCTGATGATCGGTCTCAATTTAAAAACACTAACTCCGTTTATCGCCCATAACAATGCATCAGCTTCACTCGCTTCCGTAAACTCGGATCGAACACAACTTGTGTATTGTTGTGTTGGAAGTGGCTTTTCAGGAGAAGTAGTGATAAACATACCAACCGCTTGATATCCATTGAGACATACCGGCTGCCAAACATAAGCAGGCCCGTCTTGTTTGATATCCAGCGATGTAGTGTTACCGACTTCAAAGTAGTCTTCTGGTGGTAGTAAATTAGATAAATTTACGCTTCTTGCAACAAGAATCGAACCAAAAAGCTTCTGGTTGTTTGGTTGTGCATAGAAGCCGAGTTTGAAGAAGTTAGGAGGAAGATTTATAGGTTCAAAGATGCTGAATCCCATGTTGTCTCCTCCTCCTTCATATGTACTCCATACTCTTTGTGCTGTTGAGTTGGAGATGGAGACTTGAGCAACCTCTAGACCTCCCAAGTCTATGATCCCTTTACCAAAATCTCCCTCATCGGGAAGCGTAGTAGGCAAAGGACCAGGAAATGTAAAGATTGTTTCCACAGGTAGACCATTAGTTTGAGTTTGCGCCCATGACAACTGGTTAGTAAACAGAAAAAGAACAAAAATTAGAGGTTTGAAGTATGTATCGCTAATCATTTACGATTATGTGTGCTTCATTTTTCATTCTATGCATGTATATAAATATAATTTTATGTCAGAAAAGGATACATAAAAGATAAGACCATTGATGACGTCGAATTACAGTTATGCAGATATACAATAGATGTAAATATATTTTTATTTTATATATACTAAAACTGATAGGCCTTCTTTCAAGTGTATTCGATATTTTTAGAAAAAAATCCTCTATTTTGGGATCCGTAAAGGAACATGACCAAACGTTTAACGTCCATTGATGGTATACAGAGATTCTAGTTGGTTTTAGAAGATACTGAAATTTGTTTCTTAATAAGTAGATATATCAGAATTTTAAATCCTTTTCAATAATGAATTTTAATAGGATATAAAGAAGAAAAAACTAAAAAGATATACCATTATATTTAGTAGCACTAACTCAATATTTTAGTAGCACTAACTCAATATTTTGTGGTTTTTGTAGCACTAACTCAATATTTTTGTTTAAAGTTCACTTAATATTTGAATCAATAATCATTTTTTTTTGTGAACAACATGCATACTATACTTATAAGTTATAACTAACATTTACCTAATAATGGCGGTATCTAGGTTGTTTAAATCTTATTAGTCATATATAGATTAAATTTTGTAATTACTTTTTTTTTGTCATCCTAAATTTTTTAATTACAAAAAATATAACTAAACATCTATACATATATATATATATATTACAAAAGCAACTAAGTAAATATACAAAGATGCTTATAGTACCATATGTTGTTCTAATATTTTTTACAACTAATCGCGTACTTTTTATTGTTTTGTTTTCTTTTTAAAAACTGATGGCATTTAGCTATCCAGATTTATATCTAAAAAATTTGAATATCTCATTTTTCAAATTAAGTCTCAAATTATATCAGAATCCCAAAATTTGTATATAACCTTTTATACCAACGCTTTTTAAATGTGTGTCAATTTTTGTTTTTAAATTGAGATGACACAATAATTGTATATAACTCAAAACACACTTCAAATATACGAGCATGTTGTAGTTATGGTATTTGGATATATTGTTTTGCTAATTGTACAAATGTATATTTAAAACTTTGGATATAATGTTTTACAAAATAAGATCAAGTCTTGGGAACAGATTCGAGCGAGGAAGGCTACCGTGGGATGGAGTAAAGTTATATGGTTTGCGCAAGGGGTTCCAAGGTTCTCCTTTATCACCTGGCTTGCAATCAAGAACAGGCTATCAACAGATGATAGGATGCGCTTTTGGGGGATGATACAGGGATGTACGTTATGTGGAGAATGAGACGAGACAAGGGATCATTTGTTCTTTGCGTGTCCTTACTCCTTCACAGTTTGGCACGGCTTGGCAAATCGAATCCTTGGCCCTCATACAAACCCGGACTGGCAGCTGACGCTAGATCATCTACAGTCCCTACGAGCTGGTACGCTAGACACCATCCTAATCAAAATGCTCTTTCAAATGACTATCTATCATGTCTCGAGAACATAATGCAAGGCGACACCACACAAGCTGGATGACAGTTGAGACCATGCGTGCTGCAATAGATAGGACAATGCTAAATCGCATCTCGTCTCTCAAATATAGAGGAGGACATAAGTATGCAGGGCTTTTTCAGAGATGGTTCTTGCTCACCATGTAGATGGGATTTCATTTCAATTTTTTTCCAGCTTACATATAGCATAGAAAAGTAGTCAAAAATAGTCAAATTATTGTTTTGTAAATGTTAGTTCCCAAAAAGGATGAATAAATTTGAAATTTCATCCAAAAAAAATTACGATCAAGTCAGATCAGAAATTTCAGATACTTTATCCACCATCAACGCTTTTTAAGCTGCGTATAATTTTTTTATGTTTAAACTAAGACTTTACGAAAAAATATGTTTCAACTGCGATTAGTTTAACTTTAATCTTAATTCAAATGACCCTTAAAGTATACCAGCACATGGTGCAGTTATGGTGTTTCATTTGCCCAACATCTCTTATATATTAAAAGAGGAGCATTGCAATTAATGTGTTCACACCAATATTGACACGTGTCGTTTAGAGAGACACTCTCACATATTTATTTCCTTATTTTTCCATCTTTTGGAGCATCTTGGTATTTTTTTTTTGTGTGATCTTCTTAACGAGCTTTTGATTATAAACTAGCCTGAGGATTGAAACACTTTCTAAACAGTTTGTAATCTTCTTCACACCTTCGAGGTTTCAACATATCTCATCAGACATCAGGTGATGACAATTTTTATAGACAAAAAAGATTATAAATTGCAAACTGAGATGAAAAGAACTGTGTTTTAAGACAAAATAGAGAAATCCAATACATCTGTTAGTCTAATGAACATAGAAGTCTCCTCTTCCTTCTTCGCATAGCCTACACGACGATCCATCTAGGTTATTCTCGGCAAGGTTCTTCAGATGGGGACTTTAGTCGTGGACAAACGTCACACAAACTAAGATGAAAAGAACTGTGTCTCTCGACCGAACCTGTGAGAAATCCAACGCATCCGTTAGTGCATTGTTGAAGTCTTGAAGAGGAGAAGAGAACCTATAAGTTTCGGTTCATTAGATCGGCTTTGTGAGGCGACTTCTTTTGCATTTTGTGTGTAGCTGTTGATTATTACTGTCAAAAAGAGAACTCTTCTCCCATTGTTTCGTCAAGCTTAGAATTACCTACCATACGTTCTTTTAAGCATACTGTTTATTCTTTATTATCACGTACAAATTAATGGAGGCGGTGCATGCGAAGGCAAAAAGGGTCGAAGTCTTATGAGATCATGGAGATTCTGCAACAGAGTTGATAATCGGTACAAAATCTATAGGATAAACACACAGCTTTTAAGCTAAACTAGAAGATTCTCCTTTTTTTTTCTTCACTTGTGCAGTTTGTTGTAGATGAATGGCTAAGAGAGCCACGTACAAACCAAAAAAAAAGATATATTCATACGCGACTGTTATTAGTTCCAAGTTGGAACTTCTGATTGTGGGTTTACCGAATCGAACCGGTCGGTTCCGAAGTGGAACGTCTATTGAAATCAACGAAGATAAACCACGCTTCAGTTCGGTTATTTCAAGTTTACTATACGACGGTTGCCTATTTTGCTAATATGCGTGATTGAGTTAATTATGAATAGGTGATTTGCATATATTTCAAAAACTTAGTTTATGGCAATAGATTTAAATCGTACTATCAGTTTTATCTCTATGTGTCTTAATAAAATTGAGCTTTTTATTTATAAGACTTCTTCTACAATATTTTTCATCGTTAACCTCCAGCACTTTTGTGAATTCTCCAAACCAAAATAAATAAGACTTTCGAATGGTTCTTATATTTCAATAGAGTAAAATACAACAAAATCCAACATACAATCAAACCGATGTCCACATAACAGACTTTATGTCTTTTTATCTTATAAATACCAAAAATAATAATCTCATTCCGCGCAAAGCGCGGGTTATCACCTAGTGCTATTGTATTTGACAATTTTACAATTTCTTTATTGACGAATATTTTAAAACACACACTTGAGAAGAAAATTACAAAACAATTGAAGCGAGTATTCTAAAAACATTAATCAATAACAAACACAATCACAAGAGAATGTCAACCATCAAGTTCATTGGACTTTCTCATGGCTTTGTTTGAAAGTCACCGCACGAAGCATTGACCAAACCCAAAGAACAGCTAAATCCAAAAGCAGATCTCCCCACGTCAAACTCCAACAAAGTGTTCTCCATCTGATGCATTCCGATCACAACCGCCTGCGCCGCCGCATCTCCTCCATTGAGGAAAGCCAAGCAAGCCACGTCATCAGTAATTTTCTTCATCGAGTTTGCGGCAATTACTTTCCAGATCTTCCCATCAGCAAACTTCATATCGATCTGAGGCACTTGGAAATGTTCCGTTGACTTAAAACAAAACTCCAAGGGTGTTGTGCTATTGACACGTGGAATATCCGACGTGGCTTTTGAGAATGCTTTAGTAAAGACTTCGTATATATCGCTACGTAACGTAGTGAAAGGGGTTACGGTGCTTAGAGTCACGCCTCCGTCACCCTTGCCGTCGAAACCAAAAGCGTTTTGGGCAAGCAAGATCTTTTCTCCGTTGACGAAAATACCCTTGAGCCTCAAGAAATAATTGTTGAGTCTTCTAGGGTTCTTGATCAATTGGGTGTACGTGAGCATGGATCTTGCATCAGTGTTTCCGAGCTTGTACGGACCTCCACCAAAGAAAATAGCACCTTTGTTCGTATCAGAAGGCAGACACAACGCGAACTTCTTCTCGAGCCCGAGTCTAGGTGGGGTCAGCTGGTTCCATGTGGCGAGAGCCGTGGGTGAAAGCCCCGCAAGGCCCAAAACACCAGGAGGGAAGTCTATGAGAAACGGCTTGGGGATGCAAAGGTACTTCACGTTGTTAAACGTGAGCGAGGGAGATCTAGGGTTTAGGGAAGACATGGAAAAATCTCCATAGGTGTATTGGTTTGAGTTACACAGACGTTGGAACGGCTCAAAGGCGGTTGCTTGGCATGCACACCTTCCGTTTATGATTGCGTTCTGAGTAGGAGGACACTGGTGGGGGCTGACTCTGCGAGTGAGAGCACATGTTGAGGAGCCGCATGGAATGATGGGGCGAGGGAGACCATCATTGCAGCTGCGAACGAGGTAGGGACCGGCGATATGGATGAAATATTCTTCGTTTGTGTTGAGTGTGAAAGTGAAGATAGGTAAGATGGGGTTCTTGGTCACGCTGGACACTAGGGTATTTTTGGATGGATAATAAGCCGAGACGTGACTATAAGAGGAAAACAAAAGGAGACAGAGGAGTAGACAGTACTTATCCATCTTTTGAGAGTTTTTTTTTTTCAATTGCTGGAAAGTGTTAGGATTAGAGATATGGATATGCTTTAGGAAGAAGAAAACAAGTATATATAGGGAATTATGGTTTGACATTTTTGGATTTATAGATGTCACACACGCTAATAGGCCTGGACATTTCGGGTATCGGTTCGGTTCGGTTTGGGTATTTCGGGTTTTGGGTAGTTCGGATAGGGGCTAGATGATCCATTTAGTACTTGACCTATTTTCGGTTCGGTTCGGCTCGGATAGTTTCGGGTTCGGTTTGGTTCGGTTCGGATAGTAAATGTAGGAACCGGAAAATATCCGGAAAAAGTTTGGTTCTCATTTGGATCCGGTTCGGGTTTGGATAGTTCGGGTAGTTCGGATAATTTGGATAAAATATCGGTTATTTAGGGTAAAATATCAAATAATTAGGATGATTTAGATAAAAAAAAATTGGATATTTCGGATTACTTTGGATATTTCGAATAAAACTATCCGGATAGTTTTGGATACTTTTTGGTAGTTTGGATACTTTATAATAATTTAGTTATCCCCAACTATTTTCAGATACTTTTAATAAAATTTTAAATTAAAAATATATATTTAGTGATGTTATATATATATATATATATAATTAATATTTTTATATATACGGGTACCCGTTCGGTTCTCGGTTCGATTCCGGTTCAGTTCGATTATTTCGGATATAAAATATAGGAACCGTTCGGGTATTTGAGGATATTGGTCTGGTTCTGGTTTCGGGTATTTCGGTTCGGTTCCGGTTCGGTTCTTCGGTTTCGGTTATTTTGCCCAGGCCTACACGCTAATATGTAAGAAGATGTCAACTCAACGGTATGATTGTACCACTACAACTAGATATATAAAAAATGTTTTAATGCCTGGATGCCAGACTATAACCAATAAACCAACCTTATATGCATATGAAAAAAAAAATTAAAAATAATAACTGATGATATGGTCAACGTGAAAAAAAAACATAAACTATACACTTGTGTTTTCTTTTTCTTGATAAAAATTTCATGGTAGAGTAACCAAAAATAATTATCAATAATGTAAATACGGAACGTGATATTCGATAATATAAACGAGCAAATAATTTTAAAGTTTAAAGGATGTATACTTTGAAAGTTTTGTAGTTTTCTCAAAGTTTAGCTCACCTAGACGTTATCTAGTAGCATGTGTATATATATGTGTAGGCTGTAGCCTCTTGTCAATTTGCATACTCCTAATGAAGAGTGGTAAATATAATAAACACAAAGTGGCTTGCTTAAACATAGCAAACTATGATCGGTTGGCTTTATAATGAAAATTGCTTTCAGCATCTCCGATCAATGTCTATAATAGAAATTTAGAGAAAAAAATAGAGATGGAGTTTTTGCTCCAATGTCTTCCTTTATAATAGAAGAATGCTATATTTGCCTCTATAAATAGAGGAATGCAATTTTTTTCTCTATATTTAGAGGCAAATATATCATTCATCTATTATAGAGGAAGACATTTGAACAAAAACTCAATTTCTATTTTTTCTTCTATTTTAGAAATTTCTATTATAGAGAGGGGTTGGAGATAGTCTTAGGCTAGGCTTAATAATGAAAACTTGTTTGAAAGTTTAGCAGGATATGAAAACCATATGCGGACTTTTCCGTCAAAATCCAATAACATACATTTGGCATATATTGTCAAAATCCCTCCAATAACATACATCAGCCAAAAGGCGTGTATGTGGTTTAATTGTTGTCTGCTTTGAAAGTTAGGCTGTATAATGAAGACTTGTTTGAAAGTTTAGCAGGATATGAAAACCATATGCGCACTTTTTCTTCGTCAAAATCCAATAACATATTTGGCATATATTTGCCAAAAGGCGGGTAAGTGGTTTAAATGTTGTTGAGAAATTTTAGAGGTTAATGCATGTACAATGCTTGATAAAAGTCTGGTTGAAAAGCATTATTTCAATATGTTTGTTTTGAAAACTAACGTACTTGGTTTTAAAACGTAGTGGTATTTTCGTCATAGTGTTTTCTAAAAAACGGTTTAGTGAAATATATATACAGTAGAACCTCTATAAATTAATACTCGATAAATTAATAAAAAAAATTTGGTCCTAATTTGAGCCGATTCAAAATTTGACACAAATCGATAAAATAATAAGATAATATTTTTTAGAAAATTCTATGTATATATATGGTCCCATTAAAATTATAAATTAATAATTTATATGTATACATATTTTATATAAGTAATAACCTATTACTATATTGTTTAGTTTATATTCACAATGAAATTATCTTTATATTTTTTAATACTTAATATATTTTTGATGAGATTTAGTAATATTATATGCAATATATATTATATACACCAAATAATATAATAAAATTAATATAAATGTCAATTTCAAAAAATAAAAATTATGCATGCGAAGGCAAAAAGGGTCGAAGTCTTATGAGATCATGGAGATTCTGCAACAGAGTTGATAATCGGTACAAAATCTATAGGCTATAAATTAATAAAATTTTAAAATTCCAACATTATTAATTTATAGAGTTTATATTGTACATTGTATATATTGGTACGGTACGATTATTTTATAAACATTTTTCTACCTCCACTACCTTCTAAATAATATACACAACCGCAGAGAGTGGGTTATATTATAGTATCTCCTCTGACTGGAACAGTGGTCATGCATAATTACATTACTTTGATTTCCTTCAGATATTTAAACGTCATTGTGTACGGCCGCCTTGTGGTTACCTCACCTTGTATGTTTGCTTTTACTTTCAACAAAACTAGATGCAGAACCATTCAATGTGGAGGATTAAGTAATTTGTGTTCTTTGTTTGAATTGTGAATATATCAACTGTAGTTTATTAGAAAAATAACATTGAAATTTTAGTTTGCTTCTGTGAAACTTGTGGACATGTACACAACGATATTAATTGATTAATGATCAATGGGAATAACCCTCAAGCTCTAGTCAGAGCCATGCACACTAATAAAAATAATAATCAAACATTCGCTTATGGATCATATTACGTACGTAAACAAATTAACTTAGGTATATTTTATAAATGATAGTTAACGTGATGACTAGGTGTTAAGGAATTTTTTTAAATCTAATGTATATTTAAAAATAAATTTAATAAATATTATATATTTTACTATTTTCTTACTAATATTTAATATAGATTTGATATATATTAAATCAATTTGCATAAAACTAATAAAAATTGTATAATTATCAAAATTTTACCCTAAACAATATTTATAAAATTTGTAGATATATAAGAAACTAATGATTTTACGGTTAGATGTTTAATTTTTAAAAAAATTGTAGACAATTTTGAAAGTTTTAGTAATACAAATTGTATAATTATACAAAAATAATAACATTTCGAAATTTGAAATGTTATATATGAATATATTTATTTTATAGATCATGTATGAGCTATTACCATATTTAAAAAAAGTTTACCAAAAAGAAATATCAATATTAAATGGAATATGTGAATTATTACAATATTCTAATAAGTTTGTCAAAAATATAAATCAACAATAAATGAAATTATCCATGTCATATTTTTTCGTAAGTCATGCCATCAATTTCAGTAGCCATGTTATATTTGTTTTGTGAAATTGATTGTAAAGAGAATATGTGGCAAAATCACTTCGCAAATATAGTTCAGGGGATGAACAATAATGATCATGAGTGTCTCATAACTGATTTGCATGGATTCAACATTCAACTGATTTTCATATTTTATATATAGTTTTATATGCAACTTCAAAAATATTTATGCTATTGAACTTGTCTTTGAGAAGAGAAATGTTTATTTATTTATTTTTATTTCGATAGAAGAAATGTTTATTTGTGGAAACTTAGACTTGTTATATTTTGTTTTCTTAAATACTTTTGTCTACTTTATGGCAGTTAAATTTAAGCAATTTTAATTGATTTGAGAATTATACTGTATTATTTTATACTAGTGATGCCCGTGCTATGCACGGAAATTATTCTTTCTTACAAATAAATTTTAGTTACATATATACACATAGTTTTCGTGTGTAAAAATTTTGTGGTAAACCCATGTGTAAAACTTAGCAAAAACAAAGTAAAAGTAAACATAAAAACATTAACACAATTATCGTTAATTAACCATAGACATGAAAATTAAGTTAGATCTGTTTAAATTTCTTATATATTGATATAAATTACATTGTTCAATACAAATATTCTTTTTAAAGACTTCAATACAATTATTGGTTTGAAACTTTCTTGATTACTTCTTTCTGTCTTGCCCTTCCAGTCTTTTTTTTCCGCTAATTCTTAACATGTATATGAATATGAGCAATTTGTCTTTAGCATCTAAAGTCCAGTAGTTCATTCAACATTTTAATCTACAAACAATTTTACAAATCAAAGTTTAAAAACAGTTTTACAAATCCAATCACAGTAAAGAAAAAAACAGCATGTAAGACATAAACATCATTCTATGAAAGTAAATCAAAAGTTAAGAATGTAAAATAATTTGAGTAATCAAAATTATTTTACACGTACGTTTGAAAATATGTGATACTTATTATGTAAGCATGCTGCTATAGTTTTTGAATCAAAATAATACATCATACATTAGA